>NC_079536.1:795000-905000 GCF_003711565.1 Takifugu flavidus
ATCAGGTGGGATTCAGGGGTATCAGGTGGGATTCAGGGGTATCAGGTGGGATTCAGGGGTATGAGGAGGTCTGTCAGGGTAGTTTGGAAGATGGAACCCTTCCTGTGTGATTCTGTCTACGCTGATGTTTGCTAACCATTAGCCTCATCTTAGCTTGGCTGCTCTGGGCTGAGGCGGCTGTGGTGCAGAAACATGAGCGCTCGACAGGTTTCTGGCACCTGATTGGTTGAAACTGTTGATTTTTGGTGACGCTGTGTAAAAAGGTTGGACTACAGGGACCAGGACGCCTGCTGGGTTTCAGCTCTCGTTAAATACTGAAGTGCTGCACGGTGAATGGAGCTGTCCTCTTCTGTTGCTGCCTGTCTGTCCGCCTGTCTGTCCGCCTGTCTGTCCGCCTGTCTGTCTGACTGAATGTCTGCCTACTGCTGCAGGTCAGGATCCCTCAGATTTTGATTGGACAGCTTATCTGGACTCCTCTGGCTCTCAGGCTGCTCCTCCGTCTCTCTTCACCTCCCATTCTGCAGTAAGTGTTCAGCTGACCATGTTCAGCCTGTGTGTGGATTCATGACCCACCTGTCTCCCTCTCTGTCTGTCTGTCTGCCTCTCTGTCTGCCTCTCTGTCTGTCTGTCTGTCTGCCTGTCTGCCTGTCTGCCTGTCTGTCTGTCTGTCTGTCTGTCTGTCTGTCTGCCTCACAGAGCTGTGAGTTTCAGGTGGGGATGAAATTAGAGGCGGTTGATAAGAAGAACCCCGGGCTCGTCTGTGTTGCCTCGGTAACCGATGTGATCGACGGCCGCTTCCTGGTTCACTTCGACAACTGGGACGACACGTATGACTACTGGTGAGACAGACAGGCAGCTGATCTGCTCGGTGATCTGGTGCGTCGATCGTCACCGTTTACATTGTTGGTCTGTCAGGTGTGACAGCAGCAGTCCCTACATTCATCCTGTGGGCTGGTGCGAGGAGCAGGGACGACCTCTGACCTCTCCACAGGGTACGTACGCGCACGTGTGCACGTATTCTGCCGCGTCTTGGGATCCTCGGGATCGACAGCACTTGTTTTGCAGGTCATCCAAACCCAGAGAACTTCGTGTGGGAGGAATATCTCCAGGAAACCGGGTCCTCTGCTGCTCCCAGTTCAGCCTTTAAACCGGTAAGGATACTGGGAGCTGGGGGGGGGGGGGGGGGGTGGTATTATTAAATACTCCGGTCTGGGTCTGATATTAGCCTTGATAACTGTCTGTGGATCCTGAGATTCTTTCTTCTGGTCCAGAACTTTGTTTGAGCATCAGAGGTGCCGGTTTCTCTGGTTTCTTTCTTCATTTTCGCGGGACTCTCAACATCTGCTACCCTGTCTTCTGATGTACTGACCCGGAGCCGAGCCCGTCCTCCTGAGGAGTCGGACCTCCTCTGGAGCTTCTGGTCTCCCGTCTGCTCCAGGATGGAGTTCTGCTTCCTCCCGGGTGGCTCGTCCTCTGATCGGTGTCCTTTCCTCTGTCCAACAGAGACCTTCTCACGGGTTCCAGGTGAACCAGAAGCTGGAGGCAGTTGACAGGAGGAACCCCATGTTGATCCGAGTCGCCACAGTAACGGCTGTAGAAGACTTCAGGGTGAAGGTACAGCGAGAGTCCGCCTGTGTTGATGGTTGTGGGGTGTGTTGTCAACAGGTGTGTTTACCTGCAGATTCATTACGACGGCTGGTCGCAGCAGTTTGACGTCTGGTGTGACAGTGACATCAGTGACCTTCACCCTTTTGGCTGGTGTCAACGCACAGGACACCCCCTGGAACCCCCCCCAGGTGTGACTGACAGTGTAGAGGGAGGTGGGGAGGGTGCACACACCTGGGCAGGTGGCGCTAACGCTGAGCTGTTCCTGTATCTGAAACAGATTCCTCCCCTGTGTCCTCCCCCTCCCAGGGTGTGTGTCCCACCCATGGCTGCAGAGGAGTGGGCCATATAAAGGGCGCCAGGTACACCGGCCACCACAGGTACGAGCCGTCTCGCTGTCCCGGCGTCACCGAGCGGCGTCACCGTTGTTATTGGCTCACAGCCCTTTCCCCACCTGTGTGTCGGCTCTGACCCAGTGCCTTCGGCTGCCCGTACTCCGACATCAACATGCGGAAGGAGGTGGTGCTCCCCGATAGGCTGGGAGGGGAGCGCGTCATTACGCTTGTTCCTGTCACCGTGTGTTCCCATGGCAACCAGCCAGACAGGTAAGCGGTCGTTAGAGTTGTATTTTGAGCCCGTCGCGGTGTTGGCGTGTTCGGAGCCGTGTAGCGTGTCGTCCTGAACGCCGCGTGCGTCCCTCTGAAGCAGCTACGACATGAAGGCGGAGAGCCGACACCAGCCCCTGATGCTCTCGGTAGGGAAGAGGAGACTTTCAGACAGGTGGGACACCTGCAGACGCCCCCTCGGGGGCCACGAGGAGCTGCTGTGGGAGACGTAGGTTAGTCATCCGCTCACTTCTTCACTCCCTTCAGGTTGAGCCAGCCCAGCAAATTCCTCCGTGTGAAACAGGAAGAGGAGGAGCTGGAGGTGACAGCCATTAATCCAGGTACAGCAGGTGGTCCTCCTGGTCCCCCTGGACGCCCGGGGGGCTGATTGTTGATCTCTGGCTGGTCTTTCTGCCCCTCAGCGCCAGCAGAGACCAGTCTGCAGGCCGCCCTCCACCAGTCCATCTTCCTGTCGGCCATGTCGGCCCAGCCAGGACGGGACCTGTCCCTCTGCTGGGAACAGCACCGTAAGCTGCTGCCAGGCGTTGCTAGGGAGACGGCAGAGACCGTCCAACACTGGAGCGTCCAGCAGGTTAGTCGGGCTGTTTGGACCGGCATGTAGGTCAAACCCCTCTGACCTCCCCCTCTGTGACCCCCCCCTCTAGGTGGCGGAATTTGTCGAGTCACTTCCTGGTTGCGAGGAGCAGTCGAAGCAGTTTAGAGATGAGGTAAGACGGCCGTCCCAGGACGCTGTTCTCAGGCTCGTCCGCTGACTGACCTCTCTCTCTCTCTCTGTGCAGCAAATTGATGGGCGGGCTTTTCTCCTTCTCACCCAACGGGACATCGTCAGAATCATGTCAATCAAACTCGGCCCCGCCCTCAAGATTTATAACTCTATTTTGATGTTCAAACATGCCAAGGACAGGGGCCCGGCGTGTGCTCAGGACAGCAGCCAGGTACAGGATCAGGACCGGAGCCAATCAGACGGAGCGATCAGGAACCAGTTCCACGCAGGGGACACCTGACTGGTGCCGCTCGCGTCTGCGTGGATTCAACCGTCTGTGACATGTGACTTAAGCCCCTCCCACTTTCCGCCGCGTCCCCGTCAGCTGTCCGTGTGTTTCTCAGGTGTTTTCGTTAGCTTCTTGGTCATGTGATGCTATCAACGCTCTAAGATCCAGGTGATGCCCTGAAACCAACCAAAGAAAAACTTTCCCCCCAACCGGATTCTGCCGTGGTTTGAACTCTCGGCGGAATCTCTGATGCACGGCCCGTCAACTGCGGCGGTCGCCATGGCAACACGGCTCCAATCGGAAGGACGACGGCCAGCTTGAGGGACTCTGATGTTCAGGAGCAGAAGTACCAACAGAACCTCTACCTCCAGTACGGTGGACCGCCTGCACGGTCCTGTCCATCGTCTGACCCGTACAGCCCATCCAAACTTGCTGTCAGGGCGAATGTTGCCGTGGTGACCACTGATCGCCTCACTTTGTGTGATGTCACCACAGCTTTTTTCAGACCTGTTACTGTTTTGCTTTTTAGGCCGATTTTGATTTGTTTCTTTCCATTTTACGCGTTTTAATAATCATCAGCTCACTGATAACGGTGCCGCTCCGGTGGTAGCGAGTGCCGGTTGTCAGGGGTAACGGGTCAGGTGCTCTGCGTGGCCCCACCGGAGCTCACGAGGAATGTAACCAGCACAGGCAGAAACAGGAAGCGCGTGATGACATCACACTAAAGCCCCTCCCCTCTCAGGTGTGTCTTTTACCTGCTCTTTCGGACCTCTTCTGCTGCTCCTTTCTACACATTTTTGGATCCACTCTGATTTGGATCCCAGTTTATACGAGCTTGTTTCTAGAGATGTATTTATATATTTGTATTCCTGCTGACCTCCACACGACCCCGCCCCCCTGGTGATGTCACCAGTGGGTAATTAAAGTGAGCTGCATCCTCTGGTGGTGATCAAACGTCCATGTGGTGCCCCCCCCCCCCGCGGTGCTGCTAGATCTCCGTCCCGTCCTCTGAACCCTGCTGTGTCTGCACAACCTGCACTGGTTGTTTGTTTTTTTTGAAGAATTGACACAAAATATGAATAATATGAAGACAATAAATGTTCTGTTTGCAATCTTTATTTAAAAAAATGGGTTTGAGTGTAAATCCAGAACCAGGAGCTGCTGGTTCCAACACCCCCCACGTGCCTGCTGACCTTTAGCTCAGCCTAGAGGTCAAGCCTCGGGTCACCGTCCACGCGGTGCGGCCCAACGGTTCTGAAAGATTTAGAACCGCAACGGGGACGAACCCCAGGACGAGGCAACAGACACCGCTGCGCTCTTCTGTTGCCTAGCAACAGCCAGGTCTGTCGGTCCGTCCCGCTCCGTCCTGACGGTGGGAGGAGCCGAGATTCTGCAGAGGAGCCGGGACCCTTGTTGAGAGGAGGACACGAGGAGGACACGAGGACACGAGGAGGACGGCGGGGCTCCACGCGCGTGAGAACAAGCTGCTTTTATCACTCTGCGTCCGAACATGAACCAGCCTGTTGAGCTGTTTCTGGATCTACGTTCGATGCTCTGCGGCGTCGATCGAACCCAACAGGTCACGTGAGCGCTGAGCGTTTCTCCGACGTGCTCGTGCGGCGCGTGTCGGCTGCAGTGCGCGTTCACCGCTGTCGGCGCCAGTAGAACCGAGCATTGACCGGACAGACACGTCCAGCCCGGCGAGATCGTTTAGGAGCCCGCGTGCGTTCGAGGCTCGGCCCCCTCAGGTGAGCGCGTGCAGGCTGGGGGGGGGGCAGGTGCAGGCTCCGCCCTGCTGAGACAGGTGATGATCGCTACAGGGGGTCTGCTGCGGATCACCGCGCGGCGCCAGGACTCGCTGCCCAAAACACGCAAAGCGCATAAGAGCAAGAAGAGCAAACAGAAAAGGTGAACACACACACACACACACACCACACACACACACACACACACACACACACACACACACACACACACACACACACCTGACACGAGCGCGAAGCTGGCACCTGTCGCGTGACGTCACGTCCGGTTCTCTCAGCAGGACCGAGGTGGTGGTGGTAAAGGGGAAGCTGAAGCTAATTTCGGTCTCCGGTCTGGTGGCTTCACTGGGGTTCTTGGTCCTGCTGGTTGGCATGGTGATGGCAGCACTTGGGTACTGGCCTCGAGATGGGCTGTTCTTCAAGACTCCAGCCCACGAGGGCGCCGCCGCGGACTCCGCGGGCTCCGCTGCAGAAACGGCTGGACCACAGGTGGGAAGCAGACGGAACCTGCGTGGAGGTCGTGATGGACGGAACCATCGTCATAAAACCAATTTCCTGTTGCTTGACGTTCAGAAACGAGAGGCTGCGTCACAACCTGAGGAAGGCGGTGGGCGGAGCCACGGAGGCGTCAATGGGACTGGTCAGCAGCACCACTCGGGCTTCCTGAAGGACCTCCTCTACAGGTAACCACACCTGTCCTCAAATCCGTTTTAAATACACGCGACCTTTGCTGGTGTCGAAGGTCAAACTCCCCCTGACCTGCTCCTGCTGGAGCTCCTGTCGGTGGTTCTAATGGTCTGTGGACCAACTGGGATGTCTGTGACTCTCCTGCTGGAGGTTGGTGGGTGACCCCAACCCTAGAGCATCTCTGCTGACCCGGTTCCAGGCTCTGAGGTCAGAGGTGCTCGCGACTGCGCAGTCGTCCGTGGCAACAATGATTTTAGAGTGAATGAATCAGATTTGGACGTTTTTCTGCTGATGAGATCTTTGATTTGAGGGGGGGTGTTGGAGGTGTTTCAGAAGCTCTGCTCCCTCCTCCTGCAGGTATCTCCACTCTGACAGGCTGAAGGTCTGGGGGCCCCTCATCATGGGCGTCGGCATTTTCCTCTTCATCTGTGGAAACGCCGTTCTGCACGAGAACCGCGACAAGAAGACCAAAGTGATCAACCTGAGGGACATTTACTCCACCGTCATCGACCTTCAGCGGGGCCACAAGCCCAGCAGCCCTTCAGCCGGCCCCCTCAACGGCCTCGTCAACTACGTCCAGTCCAAGAGCCTGGAGTCCAAAAGCCGGCACTGCCCCCCCTTCCTGATGAACAGGGGGGAGGGAGAGGGGGGAGGGGGGCAGCACCCAGTGCCTGGCAGCAGCAAAGGAGGTGTTGGTGGTGATGGAGCAGCAGGAGTCACCAGTATTTACAGGCCTCCTGCTCCCGCCCCCCCACCCTCCGCCCTCGACCTCAGCCCCGGTCCCTCCTCGCTCTGCTGGACCTCCATGTTCACCTTTCCTCCGTGTCCCACCCGATCTCCTGCCCCCTGGAGGCGGCCTTCTGCTCGGGAAGGAGTTGTTTGGGGAGGAGACACAAATGGAAGAGCGGGGAAGGAAGGAGATGTGGCTGGGAGGGGGGGGGGGGGGCTCACGCGGAGGAGGTGACCTTCTGCCCGTCACCACCTCGCTGCTCCTCAGCCCTCAGACCCTCCGGGACCTCGTGCAGCTTTTCCAGCCTCCACCTGGAGGCCCCCGGAGGCTCCCGGGCCCTCCTTCTCTCCTCCCCCTTCGCCCCCCCTGGCTCCTCCCCCACTCCCGACAGGAGGTGCAGCCTCCCCATCATCACGTGCTGCCACCATAACTCCTGTGAGATGCAGTCGTCCCACCACATGACGTCACATCTGTAGGGACGAGGGGACGTCCAGGGGACGAATGTCCTGAAGCCATTGGGGGTCTTCCAGACTTTAACGTTGGTTTTATACTAAAACTTTTGTCTCCGTCTGAAAGTCGAGCGTTTCTTTGTTTTTTAACCATCTCAAACAGGAAATATTCCAGGACAAAAAGCCAAGAATTCCAGGGTGGGTCACATGATCCCATCATTACCCACGATGCAGCTGCAGCCCTGGAGGTCGTGGTGGTGCAGGAGGCCCTGGAGGCCCTGGAGGTGGAGCCTGGGATCACCAGCTGTGGTGGCCGGTCAGTGGGGCGACGAGGGTGATGATGATGATGATGAAGCTCACGTGTCTCTGGGCGTTTTATCCTCAATCAGTTTATGTGATTTAGTCAAACTGACAACACGAGCTGATCATTTTCACATTTTATCACACCAAGAACATCAGGTTAAATGTAATCAGATTACATGTAATCAGAATATTTTTTTTGAATGAACAGACATAACTGTGACTCTTCTGATCACTGGCACCCAGGTCTGAAGCAAAGTTTCACATTTTCATAGAGAAACACGCCAACATGATCAAAGATCACATCTTTTCTACTGATTCTCCAAACAAACCTCATGACAATAACGAGCGTCTCATATTTAGCATTAGCATCTTAGCATAAAAAGCCCACAATCATAGTCTGGAAGCTCCGACGTGTTTGTATTGGGAAAATGTTGGAAAGCGTTTGAGCCTGGAAGGTTTAAATCTGTCTTCCACCAAGCAGCACAACCGTCCATCGTTTCTGAGCGAGTTGTTTACTCCTAAATGTGAATAAAGCACATCCTGGCAGGACCTGTTGTCAAAGTTTCCCTCTTCCATACAACGGTTTCCCCGGGAAACAGCTGAGAGCGATAAACAAATCTTTATTATTTTCACATTATGGCTTTAATCTTCACAGGAAAACTGAGTTTACAGCCGGAACTGCTAAATGTTGTAAACAGACTTCACTTACAGACGTGAGACACTAAAACACGAGCAATATATTGAACATGTAATTCCAGTTTAGATCGCTAGGGGGCAGCATAAACAACCAGCTTCCTTTGTCGTGTATTTAACAGCTGTTTTCACTCATTTCCTCCGAGTCTGAGGGGCGACAGAGTTAGCTTAGCTCACTTCCATCTGATTACAGATTCAACATGCAGCCTAGCAAAGACTTTAGTAAAAACCTACCTGGAACTAACAAGAAGATAATTTGCAACTAAAAACAATGTAAATAAAGCTGCTGTTGTGCTACCTTTATTTTAATATACCAGTTAGACAGCAACACTTGCATCGCCCCTGTGCACCGCTGATAGATGCTAGGGTAGCATGTCTATGATGGCGCGACTATATCATGAGCACAAACACCACATAGCCAACAAAACACTCACAAATACTAGTTAGTATAGATCTATCTCTAGATAATGCAGCTTAAAATGTAGCCTGACGTAATTCTAATGTCACAGTGAGCACAGGCAGCTTAGCCGCTGTTGCTAACACAGAAAATAAAGCTCAAAACCAGTGAAAACAGCAGGACCTATGATGTCGACCACCACGTGATTGAGGGGATCACCTGAACCTTAGTGAGTCGCCTGTGAGTCAAGAGTGACGGGAGAGCGTCAGAGTTTGAGCGGTTCTGAGAGCAGCTCCAGGTGACACACCTGCGGGACGTTCAGCGCCGCCCTCCCACTTCCTCCCTGCGTTTGAACCTCTAGAATAAAAGTCTTGCACTTGGTCCAGTGCGTGGTCGCCGCTGCCCGCTGCTTCTGCAGAACTTCACGGTTCCACGCGTGACGCTGGAGCGCCGCCGTATCCGTGAGGCTCTACGCTCATCGCCGTGTCCATTTGATCAGCGTCTCTGGAGATCTATAGAGGAAGATCAGCTTGGCGTAAAGCTCTTCTTCCAGTTCCAGCTCGCCCGTTTCCCTCACCTGAGAAAACAAGAGCGTCACAGTCAGCTGAGTGGCGGCGCAGAAGAAGGCGGAGCCTGTTTGCTACTGCGCTTTACCAGGAAGATGTCTGTGCACAGTTTGAGGATCCGGTCGACGCAGGGAAGCTCCTCGAACATGATGGAGTGGCTGATCCCGCTGAAGAACTCTCTCACGAACTTCCCGATCACCAGAACCACCGAGGCGTACAATCCCATAATACTGCGGCCACGGAGACGGGAAGCAGGGACAGAGGAGCAGAAGCTGGTGAGTCTCTACTGGAAAAGCTGCACGTCAGCACAGACAAGAGAGACGGAGGTTCTGTACCCGTATCCGGCCAGAAAACCCAGACTGGGAGGACTGACTTTGTCACTGAAGACCAGGAGCTGCAGACCTGCCTCCCGCTTGCTGCTCACTAAAGTTCTGCCCCCCACAGGAACCAAGCTGGCAACGGGCTGGTCCACAATCCACCACTCCTGGACCTCTGTGCTCTGATTGGACCGCTCCAGCGCCAACAGGATGTCCTTATAGTGCTCGTCTGATTGGAGAGGGAGAATATACCTGGTGTTCACAATGGCACGGGGTGTGTGTGTGTGTGTGTGTGCGTGCGTGTGTGTGTGTGTGTGTGTGTGTGTGTGTGCGTGTGCGTGCATCTAGCACCTGTGTAAAGCTGTTCAATAGGTTTAGCGTTGGAATCACTGGGAGCCCGAAGGAAACAGGGAAAAACATCTGGAATTAACCTGAAAGCAGGAAGAGGTCACCTTCGTTAAGCTCGTCAAGCTCGTTAAATCTGCCAGCGCCAGTACTCACACAGGAAGTGTTCTGCTTCCATTCAGCAGCTGGATCAGCTGCAGACGGGTCGGGTCGTCCAGGTAGGTCACGTGTTTCCCTGACGCCAGCTCTGCTTTGGCCCCCAGGGTCAGGTTCCTGTTGAAGAACGCGGGTGTGATGGAGCTTCTGCTACTGGAACCTGCTCTCACCTGCTGCCCTCACCTCTGAATGGTCCAGGACATGGTCAGGGGGAACTGGTCCAGGTTGAGGACCTGGCTCAGGTACTGCCTGCTGGGAGGGCTGATGGTCCACAGGGAGTTGCTGCTGCCCTGCAGCTCCGCGACCGTCACGTCCTCGTGGCTGTAGGCCTCCAGAAACTGCAGTGCACTCTGGGAAGAAGCAGCAGGCGAGTTAGCGGCCGACAGGTGCGGCACGGATCAGGACCGCGGGGGACCTACAGGTGTGTAGCTGTAAGAGCTGGTGAACACGCCAAACTCCTCTTCTGTCAGATCTTTCAGCTGGTTCTGCTGCGCGCTCATGGTGAAGATGGGCTGCAGATCACAGGAGAAACCGTGGATCACCAACAGGGCCCGTCAGGAGCCTCACCGGCCTCGGTACAGGTGTGTGACAGGACCGGCGCGGTCACCTGGAAGCCTCCCAGCGTGATGGTCAAGGACACGTCGAGGGGCCGGTTGACGACTCCGGCCACAGATTTGATGAGCGACATGAAGAGCAGCGGGAACCAGACGATGCAGATCAGCAGCAGAACGATCAGCCCGCCCATCCCGTACTTCACCACACGCTTCTTCTTCTGCCCCCGGGGCTGAGGGTACCTCTGAGGACACAAATACGCCGGACATGATCCCGATCCCAGCAGCAGAACCCCTCAGAACCCTTCAGAACCCCTCAGAACTCTTCAGAACCCCTCAGAACCCTTCAGAACCCTTCAGAAGGTCTTTGATGCTCCCAGAAGAACCGGTAAACACGGTAACACACTGCCAGTTTGTCTTCTACTGCACCTTCTCCGACTCTCTCCAACACTTCAGGACGAAGCAGTGAGCGTAGACGTCCTCCACGCAGATCCAGGAGGACAGAGACAGCGTGGTGTCGGTCCACACCCAGTCCATGACGGCCCGCAGCTCCGTCAGGAAGGGAACCAGGCGGAAACTACAGACACAAAGAGACAGACAGTCAGTGAAGGGGCTCCTGGCCCGGCTGGGGTGTGTGGACCTTCTGGACTCACCCCTGGAACAGGAACAGGTTCAGGTAGTTGTGGCTCTTGGTCAGGAAGTTTCCCAGAACCCGTGTTGGGTAACCGGAGCGGATCTGATAGGCTGACAACCCGAAGTAAACACACTTGACGAAATACCAGAGCTGAGCCACCAGGTTCTGATTGAACCGCCTGGAAACAGACGGACAAAAGCAGTCAGACAGGCAGACAGACAGGCAGGCAGGCAGGCAGACAGACAGACAGGTAGACAGACAGGCAGGCAGACAGGCAGGCAGGCAGGCAGGCAGGCAGGCATGCAGTCAGACAGACAGGCAGACAGACAGGCAGGCAGACAGACAGGCAGGCAGGCAGGCAGGCATGCAGACAGACAGACAGACAGGCAGGCAGGCAGGTAGACAGACAGGCATGCAGACAGACAGGCAGGACAGACAGACAGGCAGGCAGGCAGACAGACAGGCAGGCAGGCAGGCAGGCATGCAGACAGACAGACAGACAGGCAGACAGACAGGCATGCAGACAGACAGGCAGACAGACAGGCATGCAGACAGACAGACAGACAGGCATGCAGACAGACAGGCATGCAGACAGACAGGCAGGCAGACAGACAGGCAGGCAGACAGGCGGACAGATAGACAGGCAGACAGACAGGCAGACAGACAGGCAGGCGGACAGATAGACAGGCAGACAGACAGGCGGACAGGCAGGCAGACAGACAGACAGGCAGACAGACAGTCAGACAGGCGGACAGACAGGCAGGCATGCAGACAGGCAGACAGACAGGCAGACAGACAGGCAGGCAGACAGACAGACAGACAGACAGGCATGCAGACAGACAGGCATGCAGACAGACAGGCAGACAGACAGACAGGCAGGCAGACAGGCATGCAGACAGACAGGCAGGCAGACAGACAGGCAGACAGACAGGCAGGCAGGCAGACAGACAGACAGGCAGACAGACAGACAGGCATGCAGACAGACTACCTCTCCGTGACTGTTGGCAGGATGAAGAACATCCAGAAGTGAATCCCAAAAACCAAAATGACCTGAAAGACCAACTTCCCCAAAACCGTCTTCCTCAAGTAGAGAGCCCTGTCAATCACCATGGTGCCTGCAGACAGACGGGCAGACAGACAGTCAGACAGACAGACAGTCAGGCAGGCAGGCAGGCAGGCAGAGAGACAGACAGACCAAACTGGATGAGCACCATGACCAGGAAGGCCTCAGGAACCTGGTCCTCTGACAGGGAGGAAGTGATGTCAGCGGCAGCAGAGTGTTTCTGCAGAGATCAGAGAGATTTCAGGAGCGGAACAACTGAAGCAGTGACGCCTGATGTCTCCCGTGTCTCACGCCGAAGGCCCAGAAGCCGAAGACGATGATGATGAAGTCGACGGTGTCGGCGAGGAACATCAGGACGTAAACGTCGGTGACGGCGCTGTATTCCGGCTGGATGAGGGCTCTGAAGAACTGCAGCACCGGGCGGTAAAGAGCGACGCACCTGCCGAGAGAGGAGCATCCCATCATCTCCTGTCCCAGCAGGCCTCAGGTGAGCGGCACCTGGGCAGCCCGGGGGGCCACGCCTACCTGCTGACGGAGTACAGCTTGGCTCGGATGGACAGTTCCCGCAGTTTCTCCAGCAGCAGTTGGAGCCTGGCGGGCTGCTCGGTTCTGGAGCTCAGGCTGCCTAAGAAACCCACAGAACAGATGGTCACTCATCCCTCCAGCCTGGCAGCTTCAGGTTGGGCTCATTGACGGCTCCTCGCCAGCCTACAGGTCTCTCCGAACTCGGCTTCATCACCTGCCAGGACAGGTGAGATCCTCAGACGACCCGTGGGCGGAGCAAACCGGGCTTTCTGAGGGTGGGCTCAGAGAGGCTGCCGGTTCTCTGGGGGGTTCCTGTCAGAACCTACCTGACACCGACGGCTGCTGGCTGCTGCTGGACTGCGTGCGCTTCCTGGCCCGGCGCCGCACAGACTTGTCCGATGGATCAGCGAGCTTGACAGCGTGGCCAGAGTCCTCCTGGGCGTCCTGGCCGGCGTCCGTCTCCATGGCAACGGTCTGGTCCCACAGCCCGTGGCGCTGCGGGGGAGGAGCCCGGTGAGGAGCCATGTTGAGGAGCCATGTTGAGGAGCCATGCTTCCCTCTCTGTGTGGGGTGTCCTCACCTTGAGGATGGCTCTGTGGTAGAACAGGGCCAGCAGCTGCAGCAGGTCGTACAGGACGTAGCCCTCCTTCTTCTCCACCCCCAGGATGTTGGGGGGGTGGAAGGGCTTCGAGCGGTCCACCTCCAACTTCTGGTTGAATGGGAAAAACCCAAACTGGAAGAAGTACTTGATGACAATGGTTACCTGGGGACACGGACACAGACGGTCAGCTGCAGGCGCCCGATGAGCGGGCGTGCGCGCGGTGAGCCGTGCACCTCCGTGTAGACGATGGCCGTCATCCAGAAGGTCTTGCTGGGCCGGGGTACAGACAGCGTCGCCCACAGGAACACCAGAACAGGCAGCACCAGCGTCAGGCAGCTGGCCGACACCATGTGGTTCAGCACGATGACCAGGTAACACACCGTCTCCGACCTGAGGAAAGGGCCGCCTGAGCGCCGCTGCCACGCCCCTGAATGTGCGCTCACCTGTGCTCCAGATGTTACCTGGCTGCCAAGATGTTGTAAATGGCGTAGCACAGCTGGAACAGCTGGTGCTGGCTGCTGTAGAAACAGTCGGAGGACTCCAGCTCTTCATCGTAGAAGGTCCTGAAACAGAGGAGCGGCGTGACTGCAGCCCAGGCGGGAGCCGGCTGTGACTCACCTGTGTCTCACCTGTTCTTCAGCAGCTCGCTGGCGGTTAGCGCCTGGATGTGGGAGGCTAACGGGCAGAACGTGGAAGCTGAATCGGCTAAAATGTGGCTGCTCCTGAAACCGGGCTCCAGCTGCTCCTCCTGCAGGTCCAGACCCAAAGCCAGGCTGTAGGAGGGCGGGAGGAGGGGCGAGGGGGGCGGGGCCACATTGAGAGTCGTCTGTGTCTCGGCAGGAAACTCTTCATCGCTGTTCAGAGACAGAGCGAAGATTAGCTGCCTGAGCCTCTGCTAACGCCACGGGAGGAGGGAAACCCACCAGTGAGGACACATCAGCCCCTCTTCCTCATCTGAAGACGAAGGTACGGAGGAAGACTCCACTCTGTCCATCCTGGACAACTTCGGTCTGCTCTTCTGGCTCGTGGTGGCCGCAGGGCCTTCTGGGTAATCACCGCCGCCCTTTTCTTCTCTGTGTTCCCAGCCTTCCGGGTAGAGAACCTCGGCCGGTTGCTCCTGCCGACCATCCAGACCAGCTGGTTCCAACACTGGTTCCAGATCCAGGTTGGTCTCTGGTGTTTCCTCTTCATGCTGATCCGTACGAGCTCCCTCGTTGTCCTCATCCTTACCCCTCTCACCTGACATCTGGACCTCATCGTCATGGCTACAGACGTCCAGACCAGACTCCCTGGAGCTCTTCATCATCTGCTCTTGGTAGTAAAGGTGAATGGCCTCCCTCGTGGGGACCTTCCCCTGGAGACAGAAGGACACGGCTCGCTCTCTGGGGGCTCCAGGACCTCCTGCCGTGCTGCTCACCTACCTGCTTGGCCTGCTGCATCAGCATGCTGCGCTCGATGCGGAGCACCGTGGAGATGTCGATGTGTTCCTGACACAGACCCCTGACCCAGGCGGTCAGAGAGTCCAGAAGAGCCGACAGCAGAACCCAGCAGAAGCGCAGCGTGTTGGAGAAGCGCCGCAGCACCGTGTCTGGAACACAGCGAGGTGGGGTCACTCCCGGTCCCAAGGTCAGTGAAGGTCACACCAGAGTGGACTCGTTGAGTGTGTCCGTATCTAGAGCTGGAGCTTGAGTGGACCCAGCGTGGTACTGGTACCCAGTGTTATTGGAACAGTCAGAATTATTGGATCCGATATTTCAAAGTTCAGAAACGGGGATTTATTTTAAAAAGTTGCAGTTTGATTGATATTATAAGTTGGTGTACCAGCGTTAGCACAGCCCTCACAGCGGCTCCACCTCGCTGGGATGGAACTAGTCAACCGCTGGGATGGAACTAATCAACCGCTGGGATGGAACTAGTCAACCGCTGGGATGGAACTAGTCAACCGCTGGGATGGAACTAGTCAATCGCTGGGATGGAACTAGTCAACCGCTGGGATGGCACTAGTCAACCGCTGGGATGGAACTAGTCAACCACTGGGATGGAACTAATCAACCGCTGGGATGGAACTAGTCAACCGCTGGGATGGAACTAGTCAACTGCTGGGATGGAACTAGTCAACCGCTGGGATGGAACTAGTCAACCGCTGGGATGGAACTAGTCAACCGCTGGGATGGCACTAGTCAACCGCTGGGATGGAACTAGTCAACCGCTGGGATGGAACTAGTCAACCGCTGGGATGGCACTAGTCAACCGCTGGGATGGAACTAGTCAACCGCTGGGATGGAACTAGTCAACCGCTGTGTAAATCACCAGCTAGTGGTATGAATTCCTTCTGAACTGGACGGTTGCTCATGGATTAAAGAGAAAAGGGGAACATTTGGGATGAGGTGAACTACCTGGTCCCTCCTCTGGCTCCTCCTCTGGCTCCTCCTCTGGCCCCTCCTCTGGCTCCTCCTCTGGCTCCTCCTCTGGCCCCTCCTCTCGCTCCTCCTCGGTCTCCTCCTCCTCGCTGTGCTCCTGCTGCTCCTTTGTCTCCTCCAACACGTCGACTGCTGAGCAGATTGAGGCCTTAGACCCGTGAAACTGCTCCATTTGTCCACCCTGTCCTGCTGAACACCTGACTGGGTTGGAACACTCCTGTGTGACCACTGTGCACCGACCCAGGCAGGTGTGTTGCCACCCAAGCACGGAGGCTGTTTCACCAGGAGCTGGATCAGAATTGGTGACCTTTGACCCCGACCCCCTCACCTGCTCTGGTCTCCTCTCTCCTGTTTCGTCTGTCAGATGAATTCTTTTTCCAGAACTTCTTTTGGTTGTTACGAGCTCTCATTGCTGTTCTGGAGTCTGTTATCCAGGCATGATAGACGAACTGAAGACAGACAGGCAGGCAGACAGACAGGCAGGCAGGCAGACAGACAGGTTGACCCAGGAATCCACGTATTCCCCAGCACCACCATCTCAGTACACCTGGGTTTTCAGTCTCACCTGGAAGGCAGATTTTTCAGGTAGAGCTTCCTTCTTGTTTTCTTTTTCCTGCTTCTTATCTTCCTCCTCTTCTTCCTCACTGTCGGTCTCAAACAGGTAGTAGTCACCACTCCTAACCACTGCAGACAGGCAGAGAGACAGGCAGAGAGACAGTCAGACAGGCAGAGAGACAGAAGTACAGGCAGAGAGACAGTCAGAGAGACAGGCAGACAGCAGAGAGACAGGCAGAGAGACAGGCAGAGAGACAGTCAGACAGGCAGAGAGACAGTCAGACAGGCAGACAGGCAGAGAGACAGTCAGACAGGCAGAGACACAGAGAGACAGTCAGACAGGCAGTCAGACAGGCAGTCAGACAGGCAGAGACACAGAGAGACAGTCAGACAGGCAGAGAGACAGTCAGACAGGCAGAGAGACAGGCAGACAGGCAGAGAGACAGACAGACAGGTCAGAGAGACAGTCAGACAGGTCAGAGAGACAGACAGACAGGCAGGCAGACAGACAGGCAGGCAGGCAGACAGACAGACAGGTCAGAGAGACAGTCAGACAGGTCAGAGAGACAGTCAGACAGGCAGAGAGACAGACAGTAACGCCACTCCCACTCTGGACCACAGGGAGGTTAAAGGTCAGCGGACTCACTGGAGGCGTGGTTCACCCAGGGTCTCCACCACTCCTTCTGCTCCCTCTTGTTCTCCTGACCTGCAGATCAGACGGGTTAGGGTCAGACGGGTTAGGGTCAGATGGAGATGAAAGGCGTCGCCGAGCCTTCGAGCAGGAAACCGTTTTAGTTCACGGACCCTCGGTGTGAAAACTGTCCTGCTTCAAGCTCAACATCTTCTCTTTCCCCCTGCGGAACTTCTGCTGCCTGGATTTGATCCTCTCCATCCTAAAGGACACAGACAGGACCGTCAGAGTTGCTCCTGGTTCTGCCCGTCCCAGGAGACAGAATCGGGCCTACTGTCGCTTCAGCAGGTCCATCGAGGTCTTCTCCACCTCCAGCCTCGCTCTCACAGCCTTCACTGTAGCGGCCTGGATCAGCTCCGCCCCCCTGAGACACACACACAGTCTGGACGTCACAACCTGCCCATGTGTGTGTGTGTGTGTACGGGCGTCACATTAACCTGCCCGTGTGTGTGTGTGTGTGTACGGGCGTCACATTAACCTGCCCGTGTGTGTACGGGTGTCACATTAACCTGCCCGCGTGTGTGTGTGTGTGTGTGTGCGGGCGTCACATTAACCTGCCTGTGTGTGTGTGTGTGTACGGGCATCACATTAACCTGCCTGTGTGTGTGTGTACGGGCGTCACATTAACCTGCCCGTGTGTGTGTACGGGTGTGTGTGTGTGTGTGTGGTGTGTGTGTGTGTGTGTGTGAGTGTGTACCTTGAGGCCAGCAGTTGTGTGTTCTGCAGGTCGAGGACCACATACAGGAAGTAGTGGCTCCTGAAGACTCTCCGCTGCAGCAACAGGAAGCAGAAACAAACGCCATCCCAGATGATGCCCGCCTCGTCGCTCGGCAACTCGCACTGTTTGCTGCTCTGCTGCTCCGCTGTAGGACAGGCAGACAGGTCAGCAGGGAGACAGGTCAGCAGAGAGACAGGTCAGCAGGCAGACAGGTCAGCAGGCAGACGGGTCAGCAGGGAGACGGGTCAGCAGGCAGACGGGTCAGCAGGGAGACAGGTCAGCAGGGAGACAGGTCAGCAGGGAGACAGGCAGACAGGTCAGCAGGTAGACAGGTCAGCAGGGAGACAGGTCAGCAGGTAGACGGGTCAGCAGGCAGACAGGTCAGCAGGGAGACAGGCAGACAGGTCAGCAGGTAGACGGGTCAGCAGGCAGACAGGTCAGCAGGCAGACAGGTCAGCAGGGAGACAGGTCAGCAGGTAGACGGGTCAGCAGGCAGACGGGTCAGCAGGCAGACGGGTCAGCAGGTAGGCAGACAGGTCAGCAGGCAGACAGGTCAGCAGGAGACAGGTCAGCAGGCAGACAGGTCAGCAGGCAGACAGGTCAGCAGGGAGACAGGTCAGCAGGCAGACAGGTCAGCAGGCAGACAGGTCAGCAGGCAGACAGGTCAGCAGGTAGACGGGTCAGCAGGCAGACGGGCACCTTACATACGTTTGGTGTACCCTTTGATGGTGCAGGCTAAACTGAAGAGCTGAATTAGCCAACAGTGATTCACCACCAGAGACTTGATGAAGCCACAGGCCAGGATCTGGGACCCACAGAGGAGCAGGTGGTTATTTCACAGGTGTTTATGTCACAGGTGTTTATTCCACAGGTGTTTATTTCACCACAGGTGTGAGGACCAACGCGCTGCGACCGTGAAACCCACCGACAGAATATTCTTCATGGTGATCACAAACACGTTGTAGCCGATCAGACAGTCCCAGTACACCAGGATGGATCTGACGGGTTTGAGGAGCAGGTCTCCCCCCACCAACAGGAAGTAGAAACAGGCCACCAAGTAACCCATGCAGAAGATGCTGATCCTGTAGGAGCAGTCACACCATCAGTGTCACAAACGGCCCCACGGCTCAGACCTAGGCTCCGCCCACTCACCTGGTGGTTCCTGTGATGAAAATAATGGTGAGAACAAACCAGAACATGTAGCTGAAGATGATCACCTTCATCATGTCCAGGTAGGACCTGTGGACGAGGACAGCAGAGCTAAAGAGGGCGGGTAAAGGCGGGGGAGGGGCGGCTCTGCAGTGGGCGGAGCTAACCTGCACATCATGAAGTCGGGGACGGTGTTGAGACGCAGCTGCACGATCTGTTCGGAGAGCTGTCCGTCATCTCCGTCACGCTCACCGTTGTCACCTGCGAGGATCTGAACAGACGACTCACGCTCCTCCTGGAACACCTGGAGCTGCAGAGAGGCGCCGAGCAGCAGCAGGAAATCATCTGGAAGAGCAGGACGGAGAACGGGAAGGAGAATAGGATGGAGATCAGGATGGAGAACAGGACGGAGAACAGGATGGAGATCAGGACGGAGATCAGGATGGAGAATAGGATGGAGAACAGGATGGAGAACAGGATGGAGAACAGGATGGAGAACAGGACAGAGATCAGGAAGGAGAACAGGATGGAGAACAGGATGGAGAACAGGATGGAGAACAGGATGGAGAACAGGACGGAGATCAGGATGGAGAACAGGATGGAGAACAGGACGGAGAATAGGACGGAGATCAGGACGGAGATCAGGACGGAGAACAGGACGGAGAACAGGACGGAGATCAGGATGGAGAACAGGACGGAGAACAGGACGGAGATCAGGACGGAGAACAGGACGGAGAACAGGATGGAGAACAGGACGGAGAACAGGATGGAGAACAGGATGGAGAACAGGACGGAGAACAGGACGGAGATCAGGACGGAGATCAGGACGGAGAACAGGAAGGAGAACAGGAGGGAGAACAGGATGGAGAACAGGATGGAGAACAGGATGGAGATCAGGAAGGAGAACAGGATGGAGATCAGGATGGAGATCAGGATGGAGATCAGGAAGGAGATCAGGAAGGAGAACAGGATGGAGAATAGGAAGGAGAACAGGACGGAGATCAGGATGGAGAACAGGTGCCACCACAGGAACGCAAATGTCCCGCTTCCTTTAGAGAAAATCACTTAGTGTGGTTTTAAAAAGTCAGCAGTGATCTTACAGAGCAGGAAGAGAGGGTTTGGTGGGGTCATGTGATCGGGGAGGAAGAGCCACTTCACCACATTGGAATCCACGTTGGAGGACGGAGGTCTCCAGGGATAATCTGTAAAACACCCCACACACAAACACGTTTTTAATTCTGAGACCAGCAGGTCCTGATGACCTCAGAGACCCACAGGATCCAGGACAGGTGAGCAGGACCACCACAGAGTTCCAGACATCCCATGTATTCGTATTTTTGCCTGGTTTCAGGCTGATCTGGTTCATCTTTCTACCTTTACAGGCTGCAGGAGGGAAGCCGATGCACAGCAGGTACTGGAAGCACAACATCCCCGACAGGAAGTAGCAGTATTTAGGCCAAACTGAGGCGATGCGCTCCCGGCTACGACACGACAGGACGGTGATGAGGCCGAAGGCGTGGCCCACAGCGAACAGATCCATTCGCTGACCAATCACATTCACAGCCAGGAGGAAGCAGGTCTGAGGAGGAGGAGGAGGAGCAGGAGGAGGAGGAGGAGGAGGAGGAGGAGGAGGAGGAGGAGGAGGAGGAGGAGGAGGAGCAGGAGGAGCAGGAGCAACGTTTACATTTGCAACACAAGTTGCTTCTCGCTAGTTTCAAATCAGAAACTCTCACCTCCAAACCAAACTTGTAAAAGAAGTAGTTGAGGAAGTACTTAAGGCAGCTCGGCACGCTCTCGTCCAGGTGGCACCTGGTGATGTGGTGAAAGAGGGTTCGGGTGGGAGGCGTGAGCTGGTTATGGCGAAGGCGGTAGAGCTTCTGGTGTCGGTAGATGGTCACCTCGAAGGCTAACAGCGCTAGCATCATCAGGTTATACTGTGGAGGCAAAGCGGAGTCAAACGTTTGCGTGCTGTTACCATCCCAAATCTAAACGCCGTCGGTGACCCTCATGCCTCACCCTCAGGTAGTCCAGCAATTTTCCATCTGTTTTGTGAAGCCCCACCCACTGGGAGGGGTCAACTGGTCCAGCGTACAACACGGAGCGAGACAGGTCGGCGCTGGCGTTGACTGGCTACAGCGAAAACAAGTAGATGACAATAAGCAACTTTCACGCACTCAGCAGGTCACAGGGGGCAGGGGGGATACTGTTGCTATGGTTACCATGGTGCAGGTGGCGGAGTATCTGTTGGGCTGGACGACGTTGAGCTGGTACAACATCTTACACACGGTCACCACACAGGTCCATGCAGTGCAGAGTCCTGACAGCAGGGGGCGCCACCCCCTGCAGGGCAGAGACACGCCCACACACAGCACGAACACCAGGTTAAAGAGACACACCTGCAGGAGACAGACGGGTCAAGAGGAGACGGGGAGGCGGACGCTCGGGGACAGAGCAGCGGTCTGACCTCCTTCACGCACACCCAGATGATGTAGGAGGACACGATCTTCACAATGTGAAGCTCCAGCAGCCACCAGAGGAGGTGCTGGAGCCTCTGGAGGGAGAGGAGCAGGTGGAGGAACAACACCGAGAGCCGGTCCACCACCAGCCTCCAGGAGACCAGGGCTGAGGACAGACGGGATGATCAGCGGTGCTGCTGCCACGGCGATAACGACGATGACCACGACGAAGAGCATTTACCTGTTATCGTGTCGGACAAAGACTCCTTGTCAAAAACGCAGCTGTAGTCCTCCTCCTCCTTCACCCACTGCTCCTTCGTCGGCTCCCTCTGCCCTCCTCTCTCCTCCAGCAGCTGAGGCTCAGGAGCTCCGCCCACCGACAGGTCAACGAGGCTCCCATCAGAGTGGACGAGCCTACAGGTAGGTGACACAGGTGAGAAGCAGGGGTCAGTTGGGGTTTGGGAGGTGGTCAGAGGTGAAAAGGAGCAGCGTTGGTGATCTTGGACTGATGAGGAGGAGATTCAGGTGGAAAAACCTGGAAGGAGTCGAGGTAGTTTGGATCTAGTCTCATTGACCTGGTGATGGTGCTGTTGTGTGTCTCCACCACAGTCTTCAGATCAGTCAGCTGAAGGAACGGCTCGTGGAAGTAATGCAGGTGAATGATACACACCTGTGGAAAACAGGAAGCGGAGAAGAAGTCCTTACAGTGACACTGTAGCCTGAAGGCCGAGGTTCTAGAGCGGCGTTGGACTACCAGGAGGAACGCAGCGGGGATGAAGATCTTTGTGAAGAGAACAGGAACTGAGAACTTCTCCAGTCCAACATCCTCCAACCTTGAGACACAGCACAGGTGGACACACTGAAGGTGGGGCAGATGTTGGGGGGGCAGATGTTGGGGGGTGGGAGGGGGCCGCGCTCTGCTGTTTACCTGTGGGTGCTGAGGCCACTGTAGTAGCTCCAGGTGTGAGGGGACGATGGGAACTGGAAGGTGTAGATCAGAATGAGCACTAGCATGGAGTACACCACCACGGCTACCCAGAAGCCCCTGAGCCAGGCACGCCAACGCTCGTAGTTCAGCTACAGAGAGACGGACGGAGGCGGCAGAAATCAGACGGACCGATGCCACCGATCACAACAGCAGTGCACGTGCGCGTGCACGTGCGCAGCAGTAATGCTACTACCTGGTAAAGGGCGACGCAGCACAGGAACATGACCATGTAGATGACCTTGTAGAGGACAATTTTCCCCTCGAAGCTGACAAAGAAGAACATGGTTCCACAGATGTAGATCCAGTATTTGACGAACATCCTTCTGACCACGGCGGCCAGAGCTTCCATCTTCACCCCTCCTCCTACTCTGTGGAGGAGCAGCACCTCCTCATACGACACCTCCTCTTTCTTCTCCTGCAGGTCCTCGTAGACCCGCTGCCCATCTGGAACACAGCAGCGCCTCCTTCAGGCGACGAGGTGGTGACACAGGTGTTCTGCAGTGACACAGGTGTCTTACCTTCCACGTGGACCGATATGGTGGAGAGCGCAGTGGCTTCTTGTCCAGCTTTCTGTCTGTCTCTCTTCTCGGTCAGTGCCTGACGCAGCAGCAACCAGAAGGTCAACAGACACAACAGCTGCAACGACAGACAGCAGGGATGAAAACCAGCACTGACCAGCGGCAGAAGACAGGTGAACCAGCAGTGAACCAGCAGGTGAACCAGCAGGTGGACCAGCAGGTGAACCAGCAGGTGAACCAGCAGGTGAACCAGCAGGTGGACCAGCAGGTGGACCAGCAGGTGAACCGGCAGGTGAACCAGCAGGTGACCCAGCAGGTGGACCAGCAGGTGAACCGGCAGGTGAAGCAGCAGGTGAAGCACCTTGGAGGCAAGCTCTCGGCAGGGATCATCTTTGCTCGGGAACAGTCCAGGAACTTCTCGTACTGCCTGGAAGCTGTAGATGTACTGCAGGATGACCAGCAGGTTTCCGTAGGCGACCAACCAGGGCGATGACATCAGCGTGTAGCGCCGCCGCTCTCGCATCATCCAGAGGACACACGACCAGAGCAGCAGGACGCAGGTGAGCCACGACACGTAGGTGATGGACCACGCCATCATGGCGATCAGAGCACAGATGTAGCTCTGTTTCAGGAGGAAGCCGAACGCCGCGGAGGCGGCGCCGACTGCCTCGCCGCTCTTCCTCCCTTCCTTCTCTTCATCTTCCTCTTCCTCCCATCCATCTCCCTCAAACACACAAGTCTCCAGTGTGTCTGTGGCACGAGACAGAGGAACACAAATCCTGAGTCACCTGGTGAGCAGGTGGGTGGAGCTTAGCAGCAGGCTCCGCCCACAAACTGGAATATGAGAGTAGCGTGCTGACCTGATTGGCTGACGGAGTAATGATGTGGGGAGTAAACGTCCAATCCTAAGGCTGTACTCCTAGTGGGCTGTGCTTCAGACTCCGGACTATCACTGGCTGACGGCTCCATCACCTGGACACGGACAGGTGTACCTTCAGTGGGGGCGGTCCCTCGTGCTGTCAGTCATCTACCGGGATCGTGTCCGTTTACCTCTGTGCTCCTGGGTCGTCCGTGCGCTCTCCTCCACATCTCCCGCCTCCCCTCGGCCGTCACCTCGCCGCTGACCTCATCGCTCAGGTTGCTGGTGGTGGTCATGATATCCAAACTCCCACTGATTCCTGACTCCACCCCCTGCCCATCCTGCCCGGCAACCACAGCAATCAGCTGCAGAGACACGAACCCATGAGCCATCGGCAGCTTTTACAGGAGCCCGGCCACACAAACGTCTGACTGGGGTCACCTGGTTCCTCCACAGGTTGGCAACAGTGTTGTAGAGCAGCAGCAGCATCAGAGGGTTGATGAAGTGAAACCAGCTGAGCGCAGGGTTCACCTGCAGCCTCCAGGGGGCAGCACAGTCCACAGAGACCACAGGGACCAGGCCGAACACGCTGCACAGGAAACAACCCGTCACTGTCCTACTACGGAACACAACGACCCTCAGCTGTCGACCTTCAGGCTGCTCTGCTGCCCAAGCACCAACAAGAGCCAATCAAATCACAACCAATCGTTATACAGGCCCGACAGCTAAAGAGCATCGTTGGTCCGTTAACGCGTTTGTTAGCTAGTTTGTTGATACAGAAAGGCACCAAATGTACAGTATAAAATCATCGTAGGAGGCTACAATGATTCCTTGCGTCTACGTTTTCGTCTGTTTTGGGCTTGGGCAGCCTGCCGGGCCAAGCAGCCGTGGCTGAAGGCAGCTTCACACTGGAGCTCAGTCCACGCCGTCGTGGTGTGTTACCTGGCCGAGGTGCCGTTGGCAGGCCACGCCTCCTGCAGCGAGGGCAGCTGGTAGCAGTAGAAGAGCAGGAAGTGGGAAGAGGAGTAGAGCAGCGACAACACGGACACACACCTGAAGAGGGCGGCCGGGACGCGACCGCACCAGGCCCACCAGGTACACAGCAACTGGAAACAGAGGAGGTAAAGGAGGGAGGAGAGAGAGGGCAGGACGATGCCTGAGGAGAGAAGAAGAAGAAGAGTCAACTTCTGAGGAGACCTCTGCAGCTTCCTCCTGGATGGAGATGTCACCTGTGAGCCCCAGCAGAGCGGTCAGCAGAACCTTCCCTCCAGTCTTCATCATGTTCCCCAACATCTGCCTGGTTTTACAAACCAACGACTCCAGTTCAACCAGGATCTTGCTTCTGTTGAGCTCCTCTTCATCGTCTCCAAGAATGGAGTCTTCCTCAAACATCAGCCCATCTGCTCGTTGCTCTTCCCGAGGAGACTGAAAACGGCATTTTGGGAATGTCTCAGCGGTTTTCAGATAGCTTAATCATCACTATCATCATCTTCATCTTATCATCATCACCATTGCCATCATCATCTTCATCCTCACCACTATCATCATCATCATCATCATATCACCATCATCACCAGAATCATCTTCATGGTCACCACCACCACCACCATCATCATCACCACCATCATCACCACAATCATCAACAATATTATCATCATCTTCATGACAATCACTACCATCATCATCACCACCATCATCTTCCTCAGGTCCACCTCCTTTTCTTCATCTCCAACAAAGGAGTCTTCCTCAAACATCAGCCCATGTGCTCGTTGTTCTTCCTGATGAGTCTGAAAACACCATTTTGGAAATTACTTCAGCAGTCATCAATTCACCTGTCTGATGTTTTCATCTCAAATCATGTCTGATATCATCATCACCATCATCATCATCACCACCATCATCACCATCATCATCATCACCACCATCGCTATGTCATTACCTTCACTATCCTCATCACCACCACCATCACCACCACCATCACCATCACCACCATCACCATCACCATTACCACCATCGCTATGTCATTACCTTCACTATCCTCATCACCATCATCATCACCATCATCACCCTCACCATCATCACCATCATCAGCACCCTCATCATCACCATCATCACCCTCATCATCATCACCCTCATCATCATCATCACCACCATCATCATCACCACCACCATCACCCTCATCATCACCACCACCATCACCACCATCATCATCACCCTCACCATCACCATCATCATCATCATCACCCTCATCATCATCATCACCCTCATCATCATCACCATCATCATCCTCATCATCACCACCACCATCACCCTCATCATCACCCTCATCATCACCATCATCACCATCACCCTCATCACCATCACCCTCATCATCATCATCATCACCATCATCATCCTCATCATCAACATCATCACCCTCATCATCATCATCATCACCCTCATCATCACCATCATCACCATCATCATCCTCATCATCAACATCATCACCCTCATCATCATCACCACCATCATCATCATCAACATCATCACCCTCATCACATCATCATCATCATCACCCTCATCACCACCATCATCACCATCACCCTCATCACCACCATCACATCATCACCATCACCATCATCATCCTCATCATCACCATCACCATCATCACCATCACCACCATCACATCATCACCATCACCATCACCATCACCACCATCACCACCATCATCATCATCACCATCATCATCATCATCATCACACCCTCATCACCCTCATCACCATCACCACCATCACCACCATCACCACCATCACCACCATCACCACCCTCATCACCATCACCATCATCACCCTCATCATCATCATCACCATCCGCTGCTGCTCTGGTTTCATGTTAATAAGCAGATGTTAATGCAACAACTGAAACAGAAATCTGAGAATGTGTGTGTGTGTGTATTGATGCAGTCAGATAACCACATTATAGTTAATAAATAGCTTACTGAGTTACTGCCTAACAGACAGGAAACCCGATTAAGAAACAAGAGGAGACGATGTAACATGGTTACACCTGCTTCAGTACCGAGTGTGTGTGTGTGTGTGTGTGTGTGTGAAGCAGAGTGAAGATGTTTGGTCTGGTCTTCGCAACATCAAAGGACTATTGGAGGGTTAAGATCTGGTTTTAAGGTTGAGTTTAGAATTGGTTCTGGGTTAAGGTATGGGTTAGGTTAGGGTAGGTTAGGGTTGGTTAGGGTAGGTTAGAGATAGGATAAATATCTGGAAGACCTTACAAAGATAGAATAACAAGGATGTGTGTGTGTGTGTGCGTGTGTGCATGTGTGTGTGTGTGTGTGTGTGTGTGTGGTTACCTGTGCGTGTGGACCCACGTTCAACCTTAAAATCAGCCTCCAGGTTAACAGCCCCACAACCAGAACACCAATATCTGGAAACACCTGTCTCACTGCAGAGCCTGCGTCACTTCCTGTCAGACTGAACACACACGTTTGTTTATAGCATTTTGAGAACAAACATCTTGAAATAATCTTAGGTTCTGAAGTTGCAAGTGTGTGTGTGTGTGTGTGTGTGTGTGTGTGTGTGTGTTGCTCTGTTTATTGGCATGTGTAGGTGTATGTAGAGCCATGTAGTCCAGACACAGAGACTACTGTGTACAAGTCTGTCACTCACACACACTCACACACTCACGCACACACACACTCACGCACACACACACTCACACACTCACGCACACACACACAGGATCAGATGTCAGATGTTTTTTCATCCTGGGATTCGGGACCATTCCAACAGCTCAGTTCTTATTTTAACAGAAGAAGAAGGAGGTTTCAGGACTGTATCTATAGTAACGATTACGGTATCAAACTGTTCCTGCTCCATAGCAACCGTCTTTAGCATGTTGGGATGCTTTTAAAATGTGCACCTTGGAAAACTGAAAATAGAAGCCGTCAGATATGGATAAAATCTTCTGGAGGGAGAGTATAAAAACTACTGAAAATTAACGAGTCAACACAGCAAATTATAGTTCAGGAGGAAGATTCACCTGCACAATCAATCAAGTTTGACTGACTGTGTGTACGAGTGTGTATGCGTGTGTATGTGTGTGTACGAGTGTGTACGAGTGTGTACGAGTGTGTACGTGTGTGTACGCGTGTGTATGTGTGTGTACGTGTGTGTGTTTTGTGATGTTTTTGATCTTGATGAAGTTTTTTACTTTCTTACCTCACTAAGCCGACCTGACCGAGAGCTTTCTGCCACGATGTACCTGCAGACGTATCACAGACAGGTCACAGAGAGACAGACAGGTCACAGAGAGACAGACAGGTCACAGAGAGACAGACAGACCAACAGATCACAGATACAGACAATCAAGCAGACAAACAGACAGAAAAATAAAGACAGCCAGGCAGAGAGACAGGCAGACGGAACGGCGTGCTGACGGGCAGACGGCGTGCTGGCAGACAGACAGACGGCGTGCTGGCAGACAGACAGACGGCGTGCTGGCAGACAGACAGACGGCGTGCTGGTGGGGGCGGACGGCGTGCTGACGGCGGGCGGGCGGCGTGCTGGCGGACAGACAGACGGCGTGCTGGCGGCGTGCTGACGGCGTGCTGGCGGACAGACAGACGGCGTGCTGGTGGGCGGACGGCGTGCTGACGGGCAGACGGCGTGCTGGCAGACAGACAGACGGCGTGCTGGCAGACAGACAGACGGCGTGCTGGCAGACAGACAGACGGCGTGCTGGCAGACAGACAGACGGCATGCTGACGGCGGACGGCGTGCTGGTGGGCGGGCGGCGTGCTGGCGGACAGACAGACGGCGTGCTGACGGGCAGACGGCGTGCTGGTGGGCGGACGGCGTGCTGGCGGCGTGCTGGCGGCGTGCTGCGGGCCTTACAGTTGTGCTCAGGCTGCAGCAGTGCCGTGGTGACCTGAAAGAAGGACTGCAGTAACAGGAAGAGGAAACTGGAGAGGCACACGGCCGTCACACAGCGACAGGTGTTACCTGCCAAACAGAAGTGACACGTTAAAACGACACACCTGCGGCAGGTGTGTCGACCTGCAGGACAGCAACAGAGACGTGGACACGGACCCCCCCGCTCACACAACACACGGCTGAGGAGTTCTGACTCCATTTCTGAACGGGACGTCTGTCCCACTGTCCCACTTTAGTCCCTGTCTACAGGTCTGCAGCCTGTCTCCAGCCACTTCCTGCAGAACTAGAACACAGGATGTGATGTCATAATATGTCATCAGATCTGAGTCCCCCCACTATTCTTTATGTTTCCTCAGGAAGATCCTACAGGAAAGGACTCGCATCCTGTCATCACCTGAGGCGTGTGTGTGTGTGTGTGTGCGTGTGTGTGTGTGTGTGTGTGTGTGTGTGTACGTGTGTGTACGTGTGTGTGTTTTGTGATGTTTTTGATCTTGATGAAGTTTTTTACTTTCTTACCTCACTAAGCCGACCTGACCGAGAGCTTTCTGCCACGATGTACCTGCAGACGTATCACAGACAGGTCACAGAGAGACAGACAGGTCACAGAGAGACAGACTGACAGGTCACAGAGAGACAGACAGGTCACAGAGAGACAGACTGACAGACAGACAGGTCACAGAGAGACAGACTGACAGGTCACAGAGAGACAGACAGGTCACAGAGAGACAGACTGACAGACAGACAGGTCACAGAGAGACGGACAGAAGGACAGACAGGTCACAGAGAGACAGACAGACCAACAGATCACAGATACAGACAATCAAGCAGACAAACAGACAGAAAAATAAAGACAGCCAGGCAGAGAGACAGGCAGACGGAACGGCGTGCTGGTGGGCGGACGGCGTGCTGGTGGGCGGACGGCGTGCTGGCAGACAGACAGACGGCGTGCTGGCAGACAGACAGACGGCGTGCTGGCAGACAGACAGACGGCATGCTGACGGGCGGACGGCGTGCTGGTGGGCGGGCGGCGTGCTGGCGGACAGACAGACGGCATGCTGACGGGCGGACGGCGTGCTGACGGGCAGACGGCGTGCTGGCGGCGTGCTGGCGGACAGACAGACGGCGTGCTGGCGGCGTGCTGCGGGCCTTACAGTTGTGCTCAGGCTGCAGCAGTGCCGTGGTGACCTGAAAGAAGGACTGCAGTAACAGGAAGAGGAAACTGGAGAGGCACACGGCCGTCACACAGCGACAGGTGTTACCTGCCAAACAGAAGTGACACGTTAAAACGACACACCTGCGGCAGGTGTGTCGACCTGCAGGACAGCAACAGAGACGTGGACACGGACCCCCCCGCTCACACAACACACGGCTGAGGAGTTCTGACTCCATTTCTGAACGGGACGTCTGTCCCACTGTCCCACTTTAGTCCCTGTCTACAGGTCTGCAGCCTGTCTCCAGCCACTTCCTGCAGAACTAGAACACAGGATGTGATGTCATAATATGTCATCAGATCTGAGTCCCCCCACTATTCTTTATGTTTCCTCAGGAAGATCCTACAGGAAAGGACTCGCATCCTGTCATCACCTGAGGCGTGTGTGTGTGTGTGTGCATGTGTGTGTGCGTGTGTTGGGCAGCAGAGACATTACCCCCCCCCTAATGACATCACTGTACCCCTGAGTGACCATCAGCCACAGCTGCTATGACATCATCACGCTGTAATAAGAAAATGAGGATGTTCTGTGAAACATCATCAGACACGATGCCACTGGGACCAGATCACACCATGATCATAGAGAATCTACTGGATCGAACACAATGGCTTCCTCCCGCTGGTGAGTGTGTACAGGTGAGCGGGCGTACCTGAGGTGGAGGAGGGGGCGGGCTCAGGCAGCAGCGGCAGCAGCAGCAGCAGCAGGATGTAGACCAGGGAGAAGGCGTTGTAGCGCACCACGCAGGCTGCAGACAGGAGGGCGTGAGCGGCAGACAGACGTGACCACATTCCATCACGTGCACGCGCGCATGCACACAGGTGTTCAGGTGTGACGTGTTGGGACAGCAGCGGGATCTGAGTCAGTTCAGGTCCCGGCGCTGCATCAGGGTGTTGCTGCAGAGCGCCGCTTTATTGGAGGATAATTGTAGGTTTGAGTCGCCAGGACGCGCCGCTCTCCGGGGGCCGACGCGCCGCTCTCCGGGGGCCGACGCGCCGCTCTCCGGGGGCCGACGCGCCGCTCTCCGGGGGCCAACGCGCCGCTCTCCGGGGTTACCGGGACGGGGAGCAGAGGGCCAACGGGCCGTGTGCTCATTTGGCTTTAAACATGAAAAATAACTCAAGTTTTTCATTTGCCTGGAATATTTTTGGTAAATCAGTAGATTAATCCTCTGATTAATCCTCTGATTAATCCTCTGATTTGATGAACGAGGCCGATCGTCTCTGCTCCAGCTCACAAGTGTGTGTTCAACAGCAGGTTAACACAACATACACACCTCCCCCCCTCTGGAATGTGAAATGCTTTTCCACCCTAAAACAGCCTTGTAGCGCTACACATTTTTCAAGTATCCATACACAAACACACACAAACACACACACACACACTCTCTCTCTCACACACACGCAAACACACACAGACTTTCTATCTTTGTGAGGCCTTGCCCAGCCCTCCCCGGAGCGTCACAACTAACCTCACCTTAACCCGGTTCTACCCTCGACCTTAAAATCTGGACCAGCCAAGTCGACGCTGCTAGTTAACCGAGCATTCTGCTACTCGCAGACACACACACAGACACACACACGTGCACACATCTGGCACACATGTAGCTGAGCCTCAGGCCAAGACGGGAGGATCAATCAGAGCGATCAGTAATTGCTTCACTGATGAGAACGGAACGGAAACACCCTGACGTGAGCGCTGCGTTCTGCTGTCCTCGTGCTGCTCCCTCCAGCTGACATTTGAGGATCAATTTTACCGGTCATCACGTTCAATGATCCTCAGGTTACTTTATTGATCAGCTAACGTCCCACGTGAGCTCTATCTCAAAGAGCAAATGAGCAGTTAATGAGTGGAACTGCATCAGGTTAAAACACAGGACTCAGTACTGGGGTGGTCTGAAGGCGGATTCTTGGGAGTGTTCACTGGATCAATACGCTTGATCAGATGTTGATCACTCAGATCAGTAGAAACGTTATCAATAACCTTCCGAGTGGCAGAACTTTCCCTGTAGTAGCAGTGGCCTTACCTGCAGTCAGAGTGAGAGGCAGCAGAACCCTGAAGACCACACCTACAGCCAGCTCAGCAGACATCCTAAAGGTCCCGATCCAGTCCCGGTTCTGGTTCCTGCTTCTGGGTGTCAGAGGTCCAAGGGACCGGCGGCGGAGCCTCGGGTTCGCCTGAGGGAGGCGACACACCCCGGTGCCATGCTCCGGAACGGAACGAGCTACAGATGCTGAAGGTCTCGCTGCCAGGTCAGCCAGCCAGCCTGTCTGTCTGCCTGTCTGTCTGCCTGCCTGTCTGTCGGTCCAGCAGCCGAAGTTACATTGTTCAGAAACAGAAAATCCAGCAAACTCAAAGTACGAAGCTTCTTCTTTTTCCTTTGTTTCTTCCTTTGTTTTTTTCTTGTTTCTTTCTTTCTTTCCTCTTTTCTTCTTCTTCTTCTCCTCACTTTTTTCTTAGTGAAAAACACCGACACGCACACCGACTTCACATAGGTCCAGAAGGAGCGCGTAAGCCCCGCCCACGCCATGACTGACAGCTCCCTCCGGCCAATCACAGGGCAGCTCCGCGAGACAAGCGGTTCAAATGATGAAACTCAGTCCCCGCCTGGTTATAAAATTAAATAACAGAACAATAGCGTCTTTAACCAGAACTCGCCATCAAAAAGTCTGTCAACCCCCCCCCCCACGGATCAGTTTACACCAATCAACCTAAACGTTTAAATTATAAAAGTGGAACAAACGTCAGGAGCCCAGTGGAGATCTCAGCCCAGATTTAGAGATTTTTACTTAAAATGTTCAATTCAACACTGCCCTGATCAAAGCCCGTCTGCATCGGGAATTCTGGAAGCGACCAGAGAATCGCAACACGGCGCTAACGCGATCCGAACCGAACTCCGGCCCAAACTCGGGTTTTTGTTTTTTTTGCAAGACTGTTGTTGACGAGCGTAACCGGTAGAGGGAGCCAAACACCGATAACTCCAGACCGTCTGTGTGACCGCGTGTCCGTCCGTCCGTCCGTCCGTCTGTGGCTACAAGGCCAACAAAGCCCATCAACATCTTGTGATTGACAGCTGTGCTCGAGGACGGGGCATTAATCTCTGTGGGCGTGGCCTGGTGTGTCTAATCCATCCAGACAAAAGAGACAAGTTAAATTGAACCTTCACCATCGAAACTGACTCTACTCAACACCTACACAGGTGAACACATCAGGTTTTATTGGTTACGTGTCGAGTGTTGTGGTGTCTACGGACAGATGACCTGATATACCCCCCCCCCCCCCCCCCCCGCACACACACACACCCTTCTCCTTTTCGTCATCACTGATCACGTGACTCTGTCCTGTGTCGATGATTTTTGAAGTTACTGTAGATTCATGAATTTGGGAAAATGTTTCTCGAATATACTGCTTAGTCCAGACATGCACGCGCACGCGGGGAAAGAGAAGTAGATCAATTGGAGGGATCCTCCAAAAATCGACCCGACTCTGATATCAACAGCTGCCGCTGACCCGTGCGTCATGACGTCACTGCCCCGACCTGCGCTGCGGCGTCCAGAGATGACGAAGTAAAAAACCGCATCCGTCAGCGAAGGAAGAGGACGAGCATCCTGCACGAGGACAGGTAAGCCCGGCCGAATGTGTGACGGGGAGGACGCCAACAGAGCGGGATCGATCAGCGATAGAATCGATTATCAGAGCAGGAAAGAGAGCATCGCTTGCCTAATCAGCTGCAGGTGCGCGCGCGCGCGCGTTTGTTGCAGCGGGGCTTTCCTGCTGCAGGACGGTCATGTGACAGCTGTTCGGCCGCTTGTGATCAGGTAGATTTACAGAGAAACCAACGATTGTGCTGACGTCACAAAGTATTTTCTGCGGATTCCGTTTGACCCGCTGATCACTCGGAACCGCCGGGATCCACCGGACGCTTCTGGACCTCCCGTCGTTCCCAGGACATCACCGGGGACCACATGGAGTCCATCTTTGTTCACGCTGATCCAGAATCCATGTTTGTCTGCTGCTCACTGTCGTAGATTGATGAATGAATCTCTTAATCTGAGATTAACAGTCGCGATCGGTGGTGCAACCAGAAGGTTCTGGGTCCAGATCCACAGGCTTTTGCATGCCCCCCCCCCCCCATGTGGCCGTGGCTCGGCCCACAGGCCAGGAGACAGGTGACTCTCCCCTGACCTCAGGTGTGTGCTTGTTTGTGTGATGACCTGCAGTCGTGCCCCTCCCCCACGACCCTCTGAGGACCAAGCGGAAGACGGCTGAATCTGATCCGAACTAAACTGGTGCGGCCCGTTTTGGTCCGAGATTATTCTTCATTTTTATCCATCGTTAGATTCCATTTGTGATTATTATCATCATCACCATCATCGGACTGAAACCTAAACCAGATTAGGTCAGAATGTCCCTCCGCACTAATCTCTGTCTGCCCCACCCCATGTTGCCATGGAAACCATTCACCTGACAGCTGGATGGGTCACCGTGGGGCTGGACGAGGACAGGGACGCTGTCCCGTGATCATTCTGAGAGGAAACGCTTCACAAAATGATCGTTAACCAAATGAACTGGTCACGTGGGAGAGCGACAGCCGGTCGACGGACGTTAGCTGTCTCGCTGCTTTAGTGACGACGTGACCTTTGACGTGGGGGTTTTCTCCTTCCCGCAGGATTATCCCACCATCAGCTTCCCTCCTGCTGCACTGGTGAAGCACGATGGCAACGGAAACAGGTGAACCACAGGTGTCCAGCCTGGAAGCTGCAGGACGTTCGACACCGAAACAGGTGAAATGAAAGGACAAAGTCGTACAGGAAGCCAGGGGGAGGGTCCAATCTTTACTTCCTGTCTCCAGAACAGGGACGCTGGGGTGTCCCAGACCTTCAATGAGGACTCAACGAGCCACCTGTCCTCAGGTGTACGGATCACCCGATCTCCAGCCAGGAACCCCCTGAGCTTCAGGATGATGCAGACCAGAGTGACCCTCCTGGACGGCTCCCTGTTCACCTGCACTGTGGAGGTGAGACCAGCAGAATCAGGTGAGGTGACGCCTGAGTACAGGCCAGACAGAGGTGGGACACGTGACGACAGGTGCGAGGGTCGCCGGTGAGACGCGTGGAGAAACACACCTGTGTCCTCAAGGACTGAAACCTCTGATGTTTCCATAGAAACGAGCGCTTGGATTTCAACTGTTTGAAAAAGTCTGTGAACACATGAACCTCCTGGAAAAAGACTATTTTGGACTGAGCTTCAGGGATGCTGACAACAACAAGGTGCCTGTCTGCCTGTCTGCCTGTCTGTCTGCCTGTCTGTCTGTCTCAACAGTGATTTTTCCTTTTGCAGAACTGGTTGGATCCAGGGAAGGAGATGAAGAAGCAGGTCCGAGGTGCGTAGCTCCGCCCACTCTGGTGTTGACCGCTCCCCTTTATTCCCGTTAATCTCACTTTATTCCTCCACCAGGCGTTCCCTGGAATTTTTCTTTCAATGTCAAGTTTTACCCCCCCGACCCGGCCCAGCTGTCGGAGGACATCACCAGGTGCTCCACTAACCTCCCCGCCCGTCAGTGTCGTCCTGTCATTGTTTAGAAGCGCGCCTGAGGCAGTGTCTTCCTGTCTGTCTTCAGGTACTTCCTGTGTCTCCAGCTGAGACAGGACATCGTTTCTGGCCGGCTTCCCTGCTCGTTTGCCACTCACACGGTTCTGGGGTCCTACACGGTCCAGTCGGAGCTTGGAGACTACGATCCCGGTACCGTCTCTGCAGCTTTCTGCCGCCTTTCTCCGGGTTTTCCCACCAGAACCTGGTGTCACCTGTCTGTTTTCCTCAGATGAATGTGGTCCAGATTACATCAGCCAGCTCAGTTTTGCTCCAAACCAGACCAAAGAGATGGAGGACAAAATCGTGGAGCTGCACAGAACCTACAGGTTGGGCAACGTTGGGTTTGACCGGCTCAGGCGGTGGCGAGCGCGACGCCTCACCGCTGCCTGTCACTGTTCGTTTAGGGGAACGACGCCTGCTGATGCAGAGATGCACTTCCTGGAGAATGTCAAAAAGCTGTCCATGTATGGAGTTGACCTTCACCATGCAAAGGTTAGCGTGATCTGCCTGCGCAGCTTCCTGCAGCCCCCCCTGGTGGCGGCGGGGTGTAACTCCAGCTCTCCATCAGTCTGTCCTTTACATTCTCCACTTCCTTTTAACAGGAATTAACCTACTTTTTAATGATGTCACATTTACAGTCGTTCATCCAGATTTTCACACTCGTTTCATCACAACACGCCCCCCCCCATCAACAATCGATCATCCCTGTGTATCTGTTTCCGCGTGTTCAGTGTGGCAGTAATGATTTTTCCATTCATTCTGACCCTCATTGATGGCCTCTTCCTGCCAGACAGAATTCCAGCCAAAACAGAGTTTTAAGGAATATTAATCTTTCTAATCCACTCTTCTCTTTTGAATTGAATGAAAGCTGATTGGAGAAGTAGAACCTTCACTTCTTCCAGCAGGAAGCAGGTTGTGGCAGGACTAGAGTAGGATTGTAACGTGTGTGGGGACACCTGCTGGACAGAGGGAGAACAGCAGGTGTGAGCAGCATGCTACAAGCTAATCACCTGTTTACCTGCGCGTGCCGCCGCCCACCTCACCTCAGAGTGACCGTCAGGTGTCCTGAAGAACAGTCCGACCTTCATCACTTGTTCCCTTAGAACCACCATCACAACAATGTCAACGTTTGGGTTTTTTTTAATGTTCAACGTTAAACTTGGCACAGAGGAGTAAAGTCTGTCTGTCTGTCTGTCCATCTGCCTGTCTGAATGGAGTAGATGGTAGGAAGCCGCTTTGATTGTTTGCCTTCAGCTAGGTCGGAGGTAAGACAGCTACCTGGGCGTAGGTGTGTTTCTGTGTTTGTGGTGAACATCTGGACCTCCATACCAACATTTTCATGTTCGTGACTTTAGTTTTATCTGTTCTTTTGTCCCAGAACCATCAGTCCCAACCCCTGGATGTTCCCACAGTATCAGCAGTAGTAACCTAGACATCTGTCCATCCTTTGTTTCCATGCCAACTGAAACAAAAGAAGCTTTCTAGATAAACTACCCGTACAAGCATGGTTGGCCTGGCAGCACAGGCGCTAACATCACATCAGCTCAAAAAAAGAACCAACAACCTGATGTTTTTGGAGTGGAGAGCTTGTTCAGGAAGCTGTCGCTTCACCATGTTGCTGGTTTTGTCAGGTTCTGGAGGACATCCCATCAGGCTTTTGTTATCCCACTCATAAAGACTGATGTGGAATTACGTCGACTTTTGCATGCTGGTCATGTTGGTCTGTAGAGACGGAGGCTGTTGGGTCGCGACCCGAACAGAGATCAGCCAGACAAACGTCCATCTTTGCGTGAAATGAGTGAACGCTGTGTTGTGTGTAGGACTCGGAGGGTGTGGCCATTATGCTGGGCGTGTGCAGTAGTGGTCTGCTGGTCTACAGAGACCGGCTCAGGATCAACAGGTTCTCGTGGCCAAAGATCCTCAAGATCTCCTACAAAAGGAACAACTTCTACATCAAGATCCGACCTGGAGAGGTGAGACACAGAGCTGTACCACAGAAGAAGAAAGCTCCGCCTCTGAATGATGGAACCACCTGACCCGCTCTCTCACTTTTGACCAGTTTGACCAGTTTGAGTCGACCATTGGATTCAAGCTGCTGAACCACAGAGCCGCGAAGCGCCTGTGGAAGGTGTGCGTGGAGCATCACTCCTTCTTCAGGTCAGTCTGAGTCCGGGGTCTTCACAGGTGTTGTGAGATGTGCCGGTGTCACGTGTTCCGTCCCTCCCTCCCCAGGCTCATGTCTCCAGAGGAAACCCCCAAGAAGACCTTGTCTCTGGGGTCCAAGTTTCGTTACAGCGGCCGGACTCAGATCCAGAGTCGCCGAGCGAGTGCTCAGATCTCCAGACCTCCGCCCAGTTTCCCACGATGCAGCAGCAGGAGGAGCCTGCTGAGCCGGAGCCTGGACGGAGGTACTGACCCTGCTGCCGCTCCAGCTTGGTGTACCGGGTCTGCCACTGGTTCTGCCCAGTATTGATGGACCTGCTGGTCCCAGTAACACCAGCAGCTGAACAGTCCCAGTACACCTCCCCCTCATAGGTCTGGTGGCCTCTGTGGTGGTACCAGTACCTGCCCCACCAATTTGCCCCAGCTGGGGGTACTGGGAATATTCAGTGGTCCAATTGCAGTGAGGTATCGTTGCCGTCTGCAGAGTTCAGTCCGTGGTCGTGTTGGACCTGCTGGCTCCAGCGCGGACCAGGTCCATGCTGGTGGACAGCAGACGGCCCGGTCCAGCCGGGGGAGCTGGACCGGGCTGTACCGGGTGCTTTGTGGTGTTGTGCTCATGTTTTGCTGCTGGTTCTAGTCCCGCTGGTATTATTGACGGTGATTCTGATTGGTCCTCAGCTTCGAGGGCCGCGTCCTCTTTGATCGGGTCCCCAGTCTTCACATCGTCCCCCAGAGCCAACGGTGGTTCAGGTAGAGTTCCCTCCGGCGCCGTTGCTGAACAGGGCTGCTGTGCTGCTCCTGCGTGACTGGCCGCTGTGCTGTGTTGCTCCTGTGGTCAGAGCTCCATCCTGGAACAGGTGGAACACCAACAGGAGCACAGAGCAATGAGTGCCTTCCTACCTGTCTCCTACCTGTTCTGATGAGGCTCCGCCTCCTTTCAGGAAGGAGGTCTGACTCTTTAGAAGTCTTTATTAACGTTAACAGATGTGTAATAACTGCTGAAGGCCCTGAATGCAGACTGGCTGAGTGACCTTTGAGTGACCTTTGCATGACCCCTGAGTTCACCGGCGCTGTGATGCTTCTGCACAACCCAGAAATGATTTGATTGGTTCCTACAGCGTGTGTGTGTGTGTGTGTGTGTGTGTGTGTGTGTGTGTGCGTGCTTACAGATATGGGGGCGGGGCTGTATGGAGCGTTCAAGTTTACCACCAGTGATGTCATCACCACGGTAACACCTGAGAAGATGATGGAGGAGAAGAGGGCGGAGCAAGGTACACCAATGAGTGGAGGGCAAAGGTAACGGGCACACCTGTTGACTCCTCCTCTCCGCACCTGTAGAGGAAGAGGTGTTGCTTTTGGAGATGGTGCAGACGAAACCAGTGGAAGACAAAGAGGACGAGGAGCAGGTGGAGGTGGAGGTGGAGGAGCAGGTGGAGGTGGAGGACACCAAGGACCTGACCGTCTCCCAGCAGAGTCTCCAAAGACACGACACCAAGGTGGAGTGGCTCACCTGTCCTTCACCTGTCGCGCGCGTGCCCCATCATTTGACCCTCCGCATGTGTCTGCGCTGTCTCACCCGTGTCACTTCCTGTCCCCCGACAGACCGAGCTGACGGACACAGTGGTGGACGGAGACATGACGGCGACAGAGGTGCAGAAAAAGACCAGGTGACCCATTACACTGTCTCAGCGAGCTCCTTCTGACGTGTCTCTCTCCCCAGTCTGATCAGGACGAAGACCTGAAGACTCAGGTACGTCTGCGTGCACCTGTGTGGCGTCTGTGCCCGTCTCGTCTCTGACGCCGCTCTCCGGATGTTCAGGACACCGTTGGGAGTCCAGAGGAGGAGCAGCAGCCTCAGAGCTCCATGAGCGTGCTCAGACGCTCTTTCTTTGAGGGCGGGGCCAAGCAGGGGGGGGCGGAGACGGAGTGGGAGAAACGCCTGGCGTCCTCACCTCTGCGACATCTGGACTCCCCCATGATCGAACCGCTGGACCCAGAGGAGGTGAGGTCACACCTGAGTCCCACAAATGGGGAACTCGCCACAGGTACTAGCCTGTCCTCTTCCTGTTGTCATTGATGGGACGTCTGTCTGTCTGCCTGTCTGTCTGCCTGCCTGTCTGTCTCTCTGTCTGTCAGGCTGTCCCCCTGAAATGCAGCCCATCGGTGGTAGGTTGAACACTGTCTCTCTCCTCGGTCCTACCGGCGCCCCCTACTGGGGTCCTACCTGTGTCGTGGTTAAACAGACATGTGTATGTTTGATGTTGCACACCTGTGCGCTGCAGGAGGGCGGAGCCATAACAGAGCAAGCTCCCCCTCGCCCAGTCAGAGAGAAGAGCTACACTGAGGGGCAGAGCTACGACACTGCCTCTGGCAGGGTCGTCACCATGACGAGCAGTGACACCTGCTTTACCGTTACCATGGAAACGGACTGGGTGGGCCGGCAGGTCAGAGGTGTGCCACGTCCCACGGCTGATGATCTCGTGGCGGGTGCAGGACTGATGACAATCACAGAGGTGAAGACGCCGACCTCGCCCGTGGAGCTGCGCCCGGGGGTGTGCGACGCTGTCCGTGATGTCACCGGTGGGGGGGGGGCTCCACTCCTGTTGCCCAGCGCCCTCCCTGGCCACCTAAAGCCCACCCACGCTCCCGCTCACCTGCCCCCGTCCATGACCAGCGTGGTATGAGTGTTTAGATGGTTGGCATGGAATCAAGCATGGGGGGGGGGGCTGGATATGGCCTCACCTGAGCCGCTTCATACTGGCCCCTTCATATAGGTGCAGGGCACTTGTCACATCACGGTCCTCACGTGACTCTACTATCACGTGACCTTTGTCACTTGTTCTGCTGTCTGCCTGTTGCGTGTAGTTCCTCAGTGGCCCGGCAGGGGGCAGTGTGAGGCGCCTGCAGCTTGGGTTCTCACTGGCACGTGGATCCATAAAGGGAACTGGTTCCCGTGTCAGTGCGGGTGCTCAGTCGCACACGACGCGGATAATGCTGCTGTGCACGCTGCTGTGCACGCCGCTGCGCACGCTGCCACGCACGCTGCTGCGCACGCTACTGTGCACGCTGCTGCTGCGTAGCCAGATTAATGCTGAGATTTCCTAAACTACCGCTCCAGCTCCAGTGGGCTTATTGGACAGTTTCTGTGGTCGTAGCTGGTTAAATTATAAATAAATTATAATGTCAAATATCATATAATAATTTTACAACGTCCCAGCACAAGATCTAATATCGCACAGGTGTTACTCTGGAAGCTCTGAGGTGAAAATCAGGTGTTTGATAGTTCACATTGTTCTGATTGAGATCCGCTCGTCTTTAATGAGAATAAATATTCTTGTTGCGTCTTTAAGTAACTTTCTAACTTCAACTGGGACAAATTGCTGATTTTCATTCGTCTGAGAGCTTTAAATGTTAATAATTAAGATTCTAATTGCACTAAATGAACACGCAGGTGACTAATTAGCAGGTGTTCCACATGAATGTTCAGATCTCTTCATGGATCCGTGTTTGTTGCTCCAGTAGAACTGAGGCGGAGCCGCAACGTCACATGTGCTGCCGGCTGCTTCCTGATTGGCTGGCTGCTCTCTTCCTGCTCCTCCTTTCCTCTAATCCATTTTAGTTACAAGCAGGATTTTAGTGCAAAATAGACACAAAAGATGGGAAAGAAATGTAAATGTAAAGCATAACGACTAAATGGTCCATCCGTGCACACCTGTGTAACGTGCACCAACGGGGGTCAGCTGACGTGAGCGGTCGGGGGGGTGAAGACCTGCAGGAGCTGTGAGGAACGATGAGGAACGATGGTTTCAAAAGCAAACCACCGTGGAGCCCCCCCCCCCCCCCGAACTGGGAGACCTTGTTTTAACCACAGGTTAAATCTGGCTAGGAAGATCTCCTTCCAGCTTTACCTCAGATCTCTGTCATCTGTCCTCGTTTTTCTCGTTACCATGGAGATGCAACCAGGGATGGATCAAAGGAACCTTTGTGTTCGTACATCAGAAAGACCAAAAACGCCCTTTTCAGTGTCAATGATCTACTTCATGGTGCAACTCACCAACTCACCTGACAGCATCTAACACCAGTCACAGCTAACACGCTAACACCCCCCCCTCCCCCACCCATCCCACCTGCATGGCTCATTGAGTGTTTAGAAAAACAGAAATTGGCTTGTTTGTGTGTCTGTCTAATGTGTGTGTGTGTGTGTGTGTGTGGTGTGTGTGTGTGTGTGTGTGTGTGTGTGTGTGTGTGTGTGTGTGTGTGTCCTAAGCCATCGTTCAGTGAAATGTCTCCTGAGCTCGCTGCCCTGCTGAGGTCAGCCAACGAACAAAAAACCTTCAGGGAACTCAACCTGATGAAGGTACCCGTCTGCCCCCCCCCCCCCCCCCCCCACGTCCCCGTCCCCCCTGTCCACCGCCCCCCCCCCATGTGTCCCCCCCCTTCCCTCCTCCGAGTGTCTCTCTGAATCACAGTTGTTTACTTCCTGTTTCAGACATCGGAGAAGATGGAAACAGTCCTCCTGATGTCGGAGTCATGTGACCAGGATCAGCAACTGGGACCTGAGCCTCAGGTAGCAGTGGCATCTGTTGTAGGCCCGCCCCCCCAAAAACCCCCGCCCCCACCACCAGGGGTGGTTGATGATGTCATAGAGGACTGGGGGAGTAATAACAGCGTGGAGGTCGGTGATGAAGAGGTCGGCTATGGCAAACAGGACAGCAGCGACGAGTCTAGTGACGCTAGCGAAGATGCTATCAGTGTGTTAGCGCAGGCAGCCGTAGCTGAAGTGATAGAGGTAGCGGTGAGCCAGGCTCAGCATTCAGCCAGCGATGCTAACCAGGATAGCAGCGATGCTAACCAGGATAGCAGCGATGCTAACCAGGATAGCAGCGATGCTATCCTGGTTAGCATCGCTGCTGAGCATGAAGTCAGCGGTAGCATGGAGGACTACAGCCCCAGACCCCTCTCTGCTCTGGGCTCGGAGCCGGAGGGCGAAGAAGACTTTCCTGACTCTGACGAGTTGGAGGACGAGGGGGGGTGGGCGACTGGACAGCCAGCCTCCCCCCCACCTCTGCCCCGCCCCCCACCCAGTGGCTCAGCCAGTCAGGTGCAGGCGTCCGTCTACAGGGAGGAAGATGATGATGACCAAGAGGTAACATGTCAAACACATGTGCCCGATCTGAACCTGCCCCGGTGGTCCTGCCCCAGTGGTCCTGCCCCGGTGGTCCTGCCCCAGTGGTCCCTGCCCCAGTGGTCCCTGCCCCAGTGGTCCCTGCCCCAGGCCAACTGACCCAGTACCCGATCTGAACCTGCCCCGGTGGTCCCTGCCCCGGTGGTCCCTGCCCCAGTGGTCCCTGCCCCAGTGGTCCCTGCCCCAGTGCCAACTGACCCAATACCCCCCCGTCCCCCCCCACAAGGTTGCTCCCAGGCAGAACTCGTCCCTGAAGTTTCCCTTTTCTGGAACTTTTAGAGATTAAAGTTAAAGTTCCTCTGAGTTGACTCTCACGTTCTCACTGACAGGAAGTTCCCGTGATGAGGAGGACGTTGACGTACGAAGCTCCAGGGGTGAGTGCGGCTGATCCCGCATGGGCCCGTGACCTTGATGTGACCTTGGGTTGAGAGCACAAACCAATGACGTGGGTTCCTTTCAGGGTGACTCGAGCCCCCCGACGGGTCTCCTGCTGAGCTCGCAGACCTTCACTGCTGAGACCTCCAACACCACCACCACCACGCACATCACAAAGGTAACTGCCCCCCCCAGGAATGACGTCTGACCCTCCTGGACCTCCTCCCGCTCTCATTCTGAGGGGAACCTCCTCCTGGAGAGCTCAGGATAAACCTCATTTATTTATGACTGAAGATGAAAAGCTAAAATAAAAACCGCCTCCCCTTCAGATGTTAAAAGGCGCCATGTCGGAAACCAGGATCGAGAAGAGAATCGTGATATCTGGAGACACCGACATCGACCACGACCAGGTAACCACCTCTTTTTCCTGATGTCATGGACTTAAGCTGAGCCAGGCGGCTGGACCAGGACCAGGACCGGTCCTGGTCTAGGTTCTGACCCTGTGTCTCCGTTCAAGGCTCTGGTCACGGCGCTCAGTGAGGCTCGGCGGCAGCACCCCGAGCTGTCGGTCACGCGTGTTGTCATCCATAAAGAAACAGAGGTGTCCCCTGATCATGTGACCTCACAGGTAACCGGAGTGGTCACGGGGTCGTCCGGCCGCTGCATGGCTGCCTTGTGAACGCCTCTGCATGTTCCATCAATCAGACGTGTTCTTTCCTTCCTCCTCGGGGCCGTGTGGTCACCGAAGGCTAATCTGGCTAAGGCTAATCTGGCTAAAGCTAATCTGTCAGTTTGATTTTTTTATATGATAAGACAGGAAGTCCTTTGAAATGGTTCTGTTGGCCGTAAATGCTGCTTAACTTGAGCTGTCCATGCAAAGTTCCGACTGCTCGTGCAGCATCGCGCCGCTCCTACTCGCCCTCATTCCAGATGCGTTGATGAGTCAGCAGTTTTTCTTTCAACATCTGTAACGTCAGCCACAGATGTGGTGGCCAAAAATGAAACGGTTGACCACGAGGTGTCACGCCATCGCCATCTTCCTCTTTAGTTTGGTATGAAACTGAGATAAAACCTCTGAAATAAAGCTAGCTTCATTAGCTTTGAAGCAAATTTGAGGTCATGCTAACACCATCTGATGTTGCACAGCAGCTGAGAGCTAAGAAGCTATGCTAACTAACCCTCAACTTGGAATTAGTTAACAGATTTTCATTTGTTTCTGCTGTTTCTCTTTCAGGATTGACGAGAGTGGACTCTGGAATTATGGGAGCTGTAGTCCAACATGCATCCGCCTCCAGACCCACCAGCACCAGACCAGAGGACACGTAACCCCACCATTACCCCCCACCACCCCCCCCCCCCCCCCCCCCCCCCCCCCCCAGGCCACCACAGAACAGGTGTCATCAGGACTCAGAGCTAAAGCTGGACTGCATCATTTGCTTCCTGCACCTGGCTCCGCCCACAGGTGACAGGTGTTTTCTGCCAAATATTGTACGAAACGAAGAGCAGCTTTATGAAACGTGCAGCAAAGTAACCTGTGTGACCGGGTGAGGTCACCTGATTCCCGTCTCCACTGCAATGTAAATAGTAGCATGAAAGTTAGCACTGCTCACTGGTATTACAATGTAATTACAACGTTAAAAAAAAAACACCTGACATCAGAATGTAGTTTAGCTGATCGTTTATGTTTTAGAGTTATTAAAGTAAGATAGAGGCTGCAAATGGGAGTCACCTGTATGACCTTCTCAAACCGGACCTCACACACCTGCCCAGGTGTTATTACACGCTCGGCCCTCCCCCAGGTGTTATTACAGGCTCGGCCCTCCCCCAGGTGTTATAACAGACTCGGCCCTCCCCCAGGTTTATTACAGCTCGGCCCTCCCCCAGGTGTTATAACAGACTCGTCCCTCCCCCAGGTGTTATTACACGCTCGGCCCTCCCCCAGGTGTTATTACACGCTCGGCCCTCCCCCAGGTGTTATTACAACGCTCGGCCCTCCCCCAGGTGTTATTACACCAGGCTCGGCCCTCCCCCAGGTGTTATAACAGACTCGTCCCTCCCCCAGGTGTTATAACAGACTCGTCCCTCCCCCAGGTGTTATTACAGACTCGGCCCTCCCCCAGGTGTTATTACAGGCTCGGCCCTCCCCCAGGTGTTATTACAACGCTCGGCCCTCCCCCAGGTGTTATAACAGACTCGTCCCTCCCCCAGGTGTTATTACACGCTCGGCCCTCCCCCAGGTGTTATTACACGCTCGGCCCTCCCCCAGGTGTTATTACACGCACCTCGGCCCTCCCCCAGGTGTTATTACACATAGATTGACCACTCTCCTCATTGTTAATTTTTTTCTTCTTTCTTAAATAAAAATTCAGATAAAGTTGAACGATGTTTTTTTAATGACCGTTAACGATGAGAACCTGAAAGAATGAATGTCTAAACAGGCGTCATTTGCTTTAATGTGTTTAATGATAAATGTCAAAAAAAAGGACAGTTTGCTAAAACAGGTGTTAAACGTCCAACCAGGGTTAGAGTTGTGACCTGCGACACAGGTGACACTAGCCTACAGGGCAGGAGTCAGGAGTGACACCTGAGAGGACGTGGGCGGAGCTTAGGTCCAGCGTATCGCTCAGGTGCGGTTTAATGAGCTGTATCTTCTTCAGACAACCTCTGAACCGGGTGGTGATTGAGAGGCAGTTCTGCTTTACCCCGACTGTGAGGGTGAGACAGGTGGAGAGAGACAGGTAAGGAGATACAGGTGGAGAGACAGGTAAGGAGATAGGTGGAGAGAGACAGGTGGAGAGAGACAGGTGGAGAGAGACAGGTGGAGAGAGACAGGTGGTGAGACAGGTAAGGTCGCAGGTAACTGTCGGCAGACAAGGAAGACGGACGCTCACCAGGGTAGCCTCCCAGGTAAACTGGGTTTTTCGTCTCAGCCGAGGTGGATTGTGGGTAAGGGTTGGGGGTGATGTAGCTCCGCCCATCCACCTGTAAATTCAGGCTGTGTTTGGTTTTCCTGGCCAGGACGCGGTGTGCCATCGGCCGTCACACAGCATCGGACCCACGGAGCGCACCGTCACTCTCCCGGCGCCATTGTTCACGTTAAACACCACCTGGAGAAAAGCGCTCGTTTAGCACACACACACACACACACACACACACACACACACACGGCTGCTCACCTGTCCTTTGATCATCTCGAGTCCGATGGCATCAATTTTGGCACTGCTAATTCCTAAAAACACTCCTTCTGATTGGCTGGTCCGGAACTCCAGAGATACAGAAACATCGGATCCGACTTATAGCCATCGCGCACTGAAACACACACACACACACACACACACACACGGCTCAGATGTGACCCGACCACGGCGGGATCCATTTGACCCGGCGTGTCGGACTCACTGAAGAGGGCGTGTCCGCTGCCGTCGAAGTAGCTTCCTGCCTGGTCATCGGTGAAACAGGAAGTGACGTTGTGGCGCGAGGCCGGTTTGGTCAGATCCAACACGGCGCCGTTCAGGTGGACGGACCGAACGCAGCCCTGAAAGCTGCTGCTGACCTGCGAAGCAGAGGAGGGAGCGGTGAGGCCGGGACGGGACGGACCCGTTGGACCCGTTGGTACCGAGTCGGGGACGCCTACGTTAATCCTCCTGGTGGCGTGTGCGTGCGGCAGCCCCCCCAGGTACAGACGCCTGTCCACGTCCAGCTGGTTCCCCCTGATGGACGCCGAGCCGGGCTTTGAACCGTCGACCGCCAGGGCGAGCGAGCGGCGGCTGACCTCGGCGCTCACCTGAAACAGCCCAGGTACAGAGGTGAAGACGCACAGGTGACCCGGTGGTGTGACCTCACACAGGTGACCTCACACAGGTGACCCGGTGGTGTGACCTCACACAGGTGACCTCACACAGGTGACCCGGTGGTGTGACCTCACACAGGTGACCCGGTGGTGTGACCTCACACAGGTGACCTCACACAGGTGACCCGGTGGTGTGACCTCACACAGGTGACCCGGTGGTGTGACCTCACACAGGTGACCTCACACAGGTGACCCGGTGGTGTGTGACCTCACACAGGTGACCTCACACAGGTGACTTACAGTGTGCCAGAGTCCGTCAGTGATGGACACAGGTGAGGTGACGGAGGTGGGACCCTTCCCCAGGTCGGCTGACAACGTCACCTTCCCCCCCGCCAGTTTGACGACGGCGAAGTCCATCTGTTTGGCGTCGGAGAGGAGGAGGAGCAGGCCGTCCGGAGATCGGGTCCGAGCCGATATCTTCAGAGACACACTGAGGAGACGGGGCGGAGTTGAAGGGATCTGGGTGGGTTCAGTGGATCCAGGCGGACCGGCGCCACCGAGCCCAGAACCAAACGGACACTCACCTTTTCCTGAGGGCGCCGGGGTTGATCAGGAACGTCATGTGACTGTGTTTGGACAAACCGAACTGAGCTGCGGAGGGCAGGAAGGAGGAGTCCACCTGTGCTGCACACTGCACCACACGGATCAATTAGGATCAAAGCCTGATCAATAATGATCAAAGCCTGATCAACTACTGATCAAAGCCTGATCAATATGTGATCAAAGCCTGATCAATAACGATCAATTACCAGCAAACACATCAGTGACTCATTAATGAAAGACATCAATCACCGTTAGAGCGCCTGGGGGCAGGACACCCAGCGGGGTGGGTGGTACCACAGGCAGGCGGACCGGGTCCATGGTTGGTTCTGTGTCCGGGTCATCAGGAAGCACCGCCCCCCTGGCCGCCTCTTCCAGCAGGCAGCTGTCCAGGGTCACGCCCTCATACCTGAACGCTCCTGAGAGGTCAACGAGCCTGAGGGAGGGAGGGAGGGAGGGAGGGAGTGAGTGAGTGAGTGGACGAGTGAGTGGACGAGTGAGTGAGTGAACGAGCGAGCGAGTGGACGAGTGAGTGAGTGAGTGAGTGAGTGAGTGGGCGAGTGGGCGAGCGAGTGGGTGAGTGAGTGAGTGAGTGGGTGAGTGAGTGAGTGGGCGAGTGGGCGAGTGAGTGGACGAGTGAGTGAGTGAGTGAGTGAGCGAGTGAGCGAGTGAGTGAGTGAGTGAACGAGCGAGCGAGTGGGTGAGTGAGTGAGTGGGCGAGCGGGCGAGTGGGCGAGCGAGTGGGTGAGTGAGCGAGTGAGCGAGTGAGTGAGTGAGTGTGTGTGTGAGGGTGTGAGTGTGTGTGTGTGTGTGTGTGTGTGTGTGAGGGTGTGAGTGTGTGTGTGAGGGTGTGTGTGTGTGTGTGTGTGTGGACACTCACGCTCCTCCTCCTAACACCAGGTGTTGGATGCAGCCTCTGAAGGATAAAGAAATCTCCCGCAGCCTGGAGGGCAGCTGGAGCCCCGCCCCTACAGGTACTCCACCAATAAAAAATGAGGCTGGAGACAAATTAGAAAATCTGCCCGGCAACAGAGGGATGGACTTCAGGTGTGTCTCATCCACCTGTATGGACAGGGTCCTGTGAGACAGACAGGTGACATATTGAGCCATACTGGTCAATCACATGCGTGAGGGACAGGTCTGTTTCCATGGTAACACGTACTTCTTGTTGACGGTAACGATGACAGAGTGTTTCAGACCATCGCTAAAAAATCCTCCCTTAGGTTTCACCACTGTCACGGTTTGTGTGGCTCCTCCCACTTCACCAATGTCGGCCTCCAGCGCACCTGAGGCCAGGTGGATGGACAGGAAGCGCTGGACATCCCAGAGGGGGGGGAAGAGGCACGAAGCAGGTTAACCAGCAATTCAGGGATCGGTAAGTGGTGTAATGACATAGATCAAATCCCAACGCACGACTTTCCGCCCTACCCGCCTCTGAACGTGGTCGTCGCTGACGGCAGCGAGCAGAATTCCTGACCGGTTGTTGGTGGAGAAGGAAAAGAGAAGCTCCACCTCTGGTCCAAGAGCTCGAGGAGCCATTTGAACGAAGCCGCCGGTCAACAGCGACACGCTCCTGACGGCCTGGAGGGGTTATGATGGGATACGGTGAAGTCACAGCTGGAATGGTAACCAGGGAAACGCAGGCAGGAAGAACAAATGTCCGTACTACCTCAAGAACGCAGCCCTTCCTGACGCCAAAAGCGTCTCTCAGCAGGTCAAAGTTGGACCGGGCGATCTCCACATTTTTTATACAGCCCACGTAAGCCCTGGACACCACCTGTCGCCTGACGAGCAGACAGACGAGTGTAGGAGGAGGCAGACAGGTGGAACACGCCCTCGCTCTCAAGCACAAGCACCAACCTGATGGGTCTGGAGGCAGGAAGTCCTCCGATGTAGATGGGGTCAAAGTCGGAGCGGTTAAGGTCGGACGCCAGCCCGGGAGACTCCGCCTCCAACACCTCCTTTTCCGACGACTGGTCAGCAGCCATGATGGAAAGGTAACCTGTCCCGGAAACAGTGGAACATGCACGTTACCGCGACAACAGCCACGGTAGTTTGGTTCAGCCCCGCCCCCAAACCTCTACAGCCGTACTGGTACCTTTACGTTTGTTCCTCTGCAGCGTGATCTTGTACCAGACGCCAGTGTTGTACTTCCTGCTGGAGGTCAGGACGAGTGCACCTGAGCCGAGGTCAAAGGTCAGGCGAACCTGCCCCTCTACTAGCTCGATGGACAGAAAGTCCCTCTGAGAGGACAGGAAGAGACAGATGAGTGAGTCTGATGGTCATCACGTGTGTGTGTGTGTGTGTGTGTGTGTGTGTGTGTGTGTGTCGTACCGTGTTGTTGGAGGCCAGGTACAACAGTAACCCCCCTGGTGACAGTGTTTTGAACAGCAAGACGATGGAGGTGGAGGTCGCCCGTAGAGACTTCTGGACCAAAGAGAATCCGGATCCGTCGAAATGGAAGGAGGTCTCCTCCGTTTGTGGACTGAGGGAACCAGAGGAGGAGGGAGTGACTGGTGATGGTGTTCTAACGGGACCGAGGAGGCACGAGGGTGCCTGGGAACGCCCCCCCCACCTACCTGCTGAAGCAGCCTCCACACTCTCCCTCCCTTCTGTGGTAGTTCCAGAGGCCGATGTTCCGCTCGTTCAGGGCCGCTTCGCCCAGACATCCCTGGAATGTGGTGGAGCGCAGGGCCGCCGGCCTCTGACACCACAGACGGACTCATTAGCTGCACACAGACAGGTCCAGGTGTCTCCATTCGCAAGTGTTACCTGTCCGTGAGCTCCCAGTCCACCAATGTAGAGCCAAGAGTTTCTGTCCGTGTCTAAAATCCTGGCGGGACCCGGCGAGGTGGCCGTTACTGCCGGGAGGGGCTCCGAGTCCGACTCCAGCTGATGAACCCACAGAGACGCATGAGCCCCAAACCTGGAACCCAACAACAGGGAGCCCAGAAACATCATTAGCGGTCACCAGGGGAACGTCCTGCTGGGCGGGGGGGCCTATTTACCGCGTGGCGTTGATTCTGGTCCATCTGTTGTTGGTGATGTCCAGGCCGGGAAACTCCAGTCTGGTGCTACCTGAACCCAGATCCCACAGCAGAGACACCTTCCCACGATACATCTCCAGAGCCAGGAAGTCCACCTGAACCCAAGCCATGAAGACAGCAGGTACATGAGCACTGGAGGCAGGAACCGGTCCGATACGGAGCGCGGTGTGTTGCCCTCTGGAGCCGTGCAGGGACCTACCGTGGTGTTGCTGCCCTGGAAGAACAGCAGGTTGTTTGGACTGGACGTCCTCAAGACAAGACTCAGCGTGTTGAAGTTCCTGGACTCGGACTGTGGCCTGTAGGAGCGCACGCAGCTTCTGTCTGCCTGCACCGCCACCTTAATCTGGCACCAAGGAGAAGGCAACATCACCACCGGGGGAGATTCACTCATTCATACGGGTGGTGTGACTGGGATGGAGGGTGTGACTGGGATGGAGGGTGTGAGTGGGATGGAGGGTGGGATGGACGGAGGGTGGGACGGAGGGTGTGTGTGGGATGGAGGGTGGGATGGAGGGTGTGCCTGGGATGGATGGAGGGTGGGATGGAGGGTGTGCGTGGGATGGAGGGTGGGATGGAGGGTGGGATGGATGGAGGGTGGGATGGAGGGGGGGTGGGATGGAGGGTGTGCCTGGGATGGAGGGAGGGTGGGATGGAGGGTGGGATGGATGGAGGGTGGGATGGATGGAGGGTGTGCGTGGGATGGAGGGTGGGATGGAGGGTGGGTGGATGGATGGAGGGTGTGAGTGGGATGGGGGGTGTGATGGAGGGTGTGCCTGGGATGGAGGGAGGGTGGGATGGAGGGTGGGATGGATGGAGGGTGGGATGGATGGAGGGTGGGATGGAGGGTGGGATGGAGGGTGTCCCTGGGATGGAGGGTGGGATGGAGGGTGTGCGTGGGATGGAGGGTGGGATGGAGGGTGTGTTTACCGAGGCGGCCTGTCTTCGGGCCTGATTGATCAGCTCTCTGATGTCAGACAGGTTCCTGTTGATCGTTTCTCCCAGCATGCTCAGGGGCTTGATCTGGTCGATAAGACGCTCTGTGCGACGCTCCACCTCGCCCAGTTTCTGACGCGCCTGATCGACTGAACACACAGGAAGTGTTACGGCCACGTGGTGGGTGGGTGACCCGGTTTAAATGGGTGGGTGACCCGGTTTAAACGGCTGACTAACCTGTGGAGTGTGTGAGGGCTGTGAGCTGCTGGGTCTCTGTGACGGTGTTGCTGGTGTTTTCCACTGCAGAGGAAGAATCCTGGAGCTGCTGTCTGAGTTTCTGTAGCCTCAGTAGCGCCCCCTGTAGCCTGGAGTCTGCTTCTGCAGCCTGCAGCTGAACTTGTTGCAGCTCGGTCAGTGAACCTAATGACATCAATTAATTAACGACTTAATGAACGACCAGTGCTTCGGCCTGTTGTGCAGCCAGAAATGATGTTTCACCATTTGAGAGGCTCTGCAGCTCTGTGACCGAATGATGAAATAGGAGACCGAACTTCCGGAAGCTTTCTTTAAATAATCCTAGTCTGCTGGTTACCATGGAGACGTTCATCTGCAAGTCTGAAAGCAAAAAACCAGAATGTCCATGAATGTCCGATGGTGATGACCAGCAGAGGGCACTACTTTCCCAGGGTTTAGAAGCGGGTGCATATTCAAAAGCGATGAAACCGACCTGCGGATGAAGCGCCGATCTGTCGACAGGTTTCCAAAACAGCGGCGCTGATGTTCAGGCGAGTCCTGCTCTCCTCTGGCAGGGGCGGTTCTGATTGGACCGTCTGGACCAAACCAATTCCGACAGTAACTGACGATGTCCCAGCGGGACTCAATCAAACCCAAAGGCGTTCTTCACGACACACTCACCGCGTTGAGCAGCAGCCGGGCGGACCGGTCGGCCATGAGGGCCTCCTGCCGCAGCGCCTCCACCTGCTCCGGGACGCCGCTGCTCCCCCCCTGAAGCAGCTGGCTGCCATTTTGAGACGCATTATACACAGACAGCAGCGAGCTGAGGGAGGAAGGAGAGATATGACCACCAAACACTCTCACACACTCACACACACACACACACACACACACCTGTGCAGGGAGTGGGCGTCGTCTTCCAGCTGCTGGGCGTGTTTCTCTGAAAGGTAGACCTTCTCCAGGGAATCCGTCATCTTCAGACCACCAACCAAACCATCCACCTGTTTCCTCAGCAGGGGGCTCCACTGATCCAGGTAACTGCCAAACACCTCCACCTGCTGCACACACAGGTGTCATCATGAAGCGTGCGACGACAGGTGTGGTGCGGTGTGACGGTCTTACCGAGGTGGTGTTGGTTAGGTCCTCCATGATGCTGAGGCTGTCGCCCAGCACGAGCTGAGTGTCCTGCATCAGTCCCGCCACCAGGAGGCGCTCCTGGCTGATGTCCTGCTGGACAGACTGACAGACGACGTGACGATCATCAGTCCAAACCGAAACAGTGGTGCTTGGATCCAGACTCCTCTAGATCCTCTTTCCTGTGTGAGTGTGTGTTACCTGGTGCTGCTGCGTCAGGTTGTGCAGGACCTCCAGAAGCACGTGTGTCTGCATGTTTTGTTGTGTGGCGCCGCTCAGTTGTGCCTGTAGGTGGCGCAGTGTTCCGCTGTTACTGCTGAGGGAGGTCGAAAGGTGGCGGAGGCCGTCGTCCACTGCGGCCCTGCGGGAGAGCAGGTCCGACTGCAGGGAGAGCACAGATGTGGCGCGTCTGCAGGAGCAGAGTTTATTAGAGCTTCGTCAAAATGAAAAAGTGATTTGGAAGAAACCCGGGAACCTCACAGGAGCTCCTGATTGGCCAGGCTGCTGGCAGCGGTGAGGTTGGTCACTCTCATGCTTCTCAACATCAACTCAAGTTCTTGCAGCAGACGTGTTCTGTTGGCTGTCGTCAGCTCTTCTTCTGCAGTCGCATTCAGGCGTTCGGCCTCCTGCTGAAGAGCTGGACACAAGGTTCATTGGTGTCTTTTTAAACATATATATTATGTGTCTTTTATTTTTGTACCCTGCACTTTGTCTTGAAGGATGTTGATGTTCTGGATTTGCTGTGAGCCCTGATGGATGGTGTCCTGAGCAGATGTGTCCAGTCTCTGAAGGTCACCAGACATATTTACCACCTAGTTTAGGGAAAACACAGAGTGAAGGTTCTGCATCAGGCTTCAGAACCAAGGTTGTGTTTTCGAAACGTTGTTTTACCAGCTGCAGCAAGACGCCGAGGTCGAGGCTCATGAGGCCGAGTTGCTCTTCGAGGCCGCTCAGCTGCAGAGAGGCTGAAGTGTTTTCCGCCGCCATCGCCTGTAACACACACACGTGTCATGGCCGAACCGCTGCGTCTCCAGCAGAGGGCGGTGCTGCACAGTCACCTGGACGCCTCTGGTCTGGTTCTCCAGCGCCGCTAACCGAAGGTACGAGGCCACAACAAAGCTGCTGATGTTGACGGCGGCGAGGTGGTCGTCCAAGTCTTCCAGGTCGTTGAGCATCACACCGGTGCAGTTGTCCTCACACGCTGGAGGTAAACGTACAGACATGATGATACGGTCACACCTGCGATGGGTCGTCGCTCACACACACACACACTTACACACACTTACACACACACTCTCCTTCCTGCAGGATGTGTCTGTCCTCACACTGGTCACATGATTGACCTTTGACACCAGCCTTACAGTCGCACTTCCCATTCAGCTGGTCACACAGCGGCTGAAGAGAACCCCACCCAGAACAGTTACACCGCGAACACACACCGCCTGGCAAAGTGGGGTTACCATAGTAACCGACGGAACACCTGCAGGACGACAGTCGGTCCACAGGTTAGTTTAGAAGCCAAAGCTGACAGTAAACCAGCACCAGTGTTCTTACTTTTCACAGTATCTCCCCTCGTATCCGGGAACACAGGCTGTGCAGCGGAAGTCTCCCAGCACTCCCTCCGACACACAGGTGGGGCTGAAGCTGCGTGGAGTCCGAGGGAGACGTCAGTAACAGAAGCCACACGGGGAAAAGCTCCGCAAAAGTTTTACCTGTTGTCCTTCAGGGGGCAGGCGCAAAGAGAGCAGTCACTTATGGAGCCGCTAACGTTCCCGTGATACCCTTGGGAACACTGCTGACAGCTCCACCCGCTGGTGTGATGCTGACACTGCTGCAGGGGATCAAAACACCAGTCAACGTTTGCAAGTCTCAGGGAGAACATGGAGACTCCACACAGACACCAGGAGAAGGTGGAGACTCCACACAGACACCAGGAGAAGGTGGAGACTCCACCAAAACCCCAGGAGAAGGTGGAGACTCCACACAGACACCAGGAGAAGGTGGAGACTCCACACAGACACCAGGAGAAGGTGGAGACTCCACACAGACACCAGGAGAAGGTGGAGACTCCACACAGACACCAGGAGAAGGTGGAGACTCCACCAAAACCCCAGGAGAAGGTGGAGACTCCACACAGACACCAGGAGAAGGTGGAGACTCCACACAGACACCAGGAGAAGGTGGAGACTCCTCACAGACACCAGGAGAAGGTGGAGACGTGGTGTGAGCCGTGTCTCACCTGACATTCTCCACTCGCTGCATCGCAGCTCTCGCTGTGGTTGTTGCAGCGACACGGAACGCACGGACGCACCGACATCAACCTTTGACTCTGAGGTGACAACTCGGACGGCGGCTGACGGAAGAATCCAGCGGCACAGTCCTGAAGGACGGCAGAGAGGAACACAGGTGAGCGGGGAGCAGGCGAGGGATCACGTGATCCGGACATTTACCTGACAGGACAGTCCGGTGTATCCCGTGGGACAGATGCAGGACTCGATCGATCTTGCCATGTCCCCGCCGACCACCGACCCGTCCTCGTTCTCCAGCGCCGTTTCCATGGTAATATTTGAGATCCTGTCGAGAATAACAAGGAATGGCTCACGAGGATGCGCTCCCACTCTGTCATGTGACCTTTGGGGGTGTGGCTTAATGATCTCCACCCTTCATCTGTGCGTTATTGTGCGTAAATATATCACGTGTCGTTGTTTTAATTACTTGTGCCTGAAGAGACATTTATCCCAGCACTCTGAGGGTCACCTGTGGGACCCATGCCGGCGTGCACCTGTACCTGCTCTGCTGCAGCCTGCTCCCGTAAGACGCTTTGATGAGGACGTACTCGATGTTGCCCAGGACGGACATGAAGTCCGAGCGACCCACCGACGTCTCCAACACTGAGTTAAAGTATTTCCACTTGTGCTGTAACAGACACAGAAACATTTCAGCTAATTAATCCGGCTTCTCCGGTTTTCTTGCTGTGGTTCCTGTAACTGTACCTCCGTCATCCTGATCTCATGGTTTGTCCTAATGCCGTTGCTAGGGGCAACCACGTCCATGTATATCACCATCTTCTTGAGGGTCCCACCTTTTATCATGATCTGGGGCTCCTGATTGGACAGCCCAGCGCCATCCTCAGCATAAAAGGTGATGATGTAGGATAAGGAGCCGCCGTAGGACAGAAGCTATGAAAGACAGACGTGCGATCAGGTGAATGACACAGACGTGCGATCAGGTGAACGACACAGACGTGAGATCAGGTGAACGGCACAGACGTGCGATCAGGTGAACGACACAGACGTGCGATCAGGTGATCGGCACAGACGTGCGATCAGGTGAACGACACAGACGTGCGATCAGGTGAACGGCACAGACGTGCGATCAGGTGAACGGCACAGACGTGCGATCAGGTGAACGACACAGACGTGCGATCAGGTGAACGACACAGACGTGCGATCAGGTGAACGACACAGACGTGCGATCAGGTGAACGACTAAAGCACAGCTGCTCAACATCCTGCCTGTTAGCCAGCGTGAAGGGAAGTGATTTCACCGACGTACCTGTTGGCCTTCGAACTGGGGGGGCAGCCTCCAGTAGAGTGGGCCAGCCAAGCCACTGGTGTTGAGGTGCCTGGTGTCGAGCAGCATGTCGCCGCCCTGCTGGTAAACCCCAGACACGACACCCTGCAGGTTCAACTGACTAACCACTGACAAGAGGCCAGGAGACTGGTCCAGAGTGACCTGTGAGCGGCGAGGGGGTTAGCCACATGTTCTGATGCGTCCGTTAGCGTGTCACCTGTCTGCAGCACCCACCGGTCGTCGGATCAGCCCCCCCTGCTCCTCACAGTCGCCGCTCACCCCCGAACAGAAACACGGAGAGCAGCCATCGGGATTATCCACCGACAGAGCGAATCGGCCGGCGACACACTCCTCGCAGCGGCGCCCAGACACGCCCACCTGAAGAACACCCATTTGTTACAGCAGGGCACACACACACACACACACACACACACACGCACACACATTTACATCACCTTGCACACACACACTCCCGTGTCCAGACAGTCACACGTGTTCAGCGTCGTGTTGCAGAACTTTTCATCAGTTCCTGCCAGGTCACAGCCGCATGGTAAACATGACGGGTAACCATGGTGCCCAGCGGCACAGTGGTCACATGACCGGCCACCAAACCCCTTCCTGCACCAACACTGGCCGCTGGTCGCATCACAGTCAGGGGCGGAGCTTCCGTCCTTGCTGCAGCTGCACGGCTGGAGAGACAAACGATCAATTAGTGGGTGGTTTTTAAGTTCTCCCTGTTTGTGTCCTGTACCGTGCAGCCAGTTGTGGGGTCGTGACCCCAGTATCCAGTTTCACATCTGTTGCAGTTGGGTCCCTCTGTAAAGGCGGGGCACATGCACTCCCCGCTCTGGGGATCACAGTTCCCTCCCGTGTGGACACAGTAGCATGCTGGGAAGAAAAGGTCGACAACCAATCAGAGATGAGACGATAGCCAAACACCAGCGAGGCCAAAGCTAACTACCTCTGCAGCTGCTGACGTCCACGCCATAGTAGCCGTGACCACAGCGGTCACACTTGTCTCCCCCCACACCCTTCACGCACGGGCAGCGGCCCTGCTCGTCACATGACTCAGACAGCGATCCCGATTGGTTGCAGCCACAGAGCTGACAGCCCATCTCACTGTGGAGGCCGAAAAAGCCCGACTGGGAACATGAGGCGATAAATCCAGATTAGCTTCCAGCATCAACATCAGCAGCAGTGGAGTTAATTCATCTTATGAAGTCAAGAACCGTCCCAAAACAATTCAACCACAAGGGCTGGATAACAGTGCTCTGTGGCTATCATGTGAAATATGAATTTATTAACATTTCAAAGAATTAAAAGCATATTGGACCATTTTATACACCACACGCGGTCACCGACACACATTTGTGCGTGTGAGCGTGTTACCTGACACTGGTCACAAGTGCGTCCTGTCACGTTTTCCTTGCAAAGACATTGACCCGTTGTGACGTCACACACACTGGAGGGGGCGCCGTTGACGTCACAGCCACATTCTGAGGGGAGAGTGACACCTGTCAGGCCGACAAGCCCCGCCCACGCCTCCCTACCGACCTTTGATCATAGGGATCGTGCTGGACAGTAGATTCCGACTGATCAATGATCAGGCTGCAGTTTGAGATGTTGCGTCATCGCTTTAGTCAGGTGACCACAAATGAAAAAGGTCAGAGGTTTAATCTAATCTGGATTTTAGAAGATCAACATTCCAACATTCCAACATTCTACTCGCGCTCCTTTTAAACAAGTTCATGAAGACGGAGTTGACCCATCAAGCCCACCGAGGCCTTCATGATTGTGTTTGTGCACGTCTCACCCTGACAGTTCTTGGCAAGCACTGCGTCTCCATAGTAACCGGGCTGACAGACCTCGCAGTGGCGTCCGCCGGTGTTGAAAAGGCACCGCAGGCACTCGCCGGTGATGACGTCACAGTGTCCCGCCTCACTTGCGTTCACATTACCGTGACAATCACAGCGCACACAGGTGCCATTGGCTGCCCGTGGGTTACCATAGAAACCACTCGCACACCTGAAGGCAGGGAAAGAGCGGCGTGACGAGGGCTGCCAAGGCTGCCTGGGGTGGGTTTGGTTGTTGTCACCTTTCACAGTTGCTTCCTGTGTGTCCCTCCTGGCACTGGTCACACACCACCTTTCCTGACCCCTCCAGCACGCAGGTGGGACTGAAACTAAGAAAGGCAGCGTTTCATCCAATGAGCAGCCCTCACACATCCCATCATGGACATGGGCTTTTCCCACATCGTGGGATGAAAACACGTGACAGTGAAACTTAAGTTTTCAACCTGTTGGACGGGTTTGTCAGAGGACAAGGACACAACTGGCAGTCATCTGCTGTCCCCTCTGTGGCGTTGCCATAGAAACCAGGGAGACACTCTTCACAGTGAGGACCGCTGGTGTTATGTGTACAACCCTGATGGACGGACGGACGATGTCACCGACAGATCACCTGATCACTGATCACCTGATCACTGAGATTCTGGACTCAAACTCACCCAACAGTCGCCACTGATGTCACACTCTGACGCGTGGTCGTTACACTCGCACTGCATACAGTTTCCTCCGAACAAAACCCCGCCCACTCTGTAGAACCCTGGGAGACACGTCTAAGACACACACACACACACACACACACACACACACACACACACACACAGGGTCAGATTAAACACGATTACATTTTAACTGACTGTCCAACACAAGAATATTTTGCTAGTTATAAATGCAGCCCCGACCTCACAGGAAGTGCCGGTGTAACCCCACGGACATTCACACTTTTCCACGGCGACCGCCTGTTGGGCAGAACCTGGGCCCGGGTCAGCGGCGTCCAGGGCAGAACCTGGGCCCGGGTCAGCGGCGTCCAGGGAGATCCAGCTGAGACTGAGGCCATGGCAACATGACAAATATTGATTAATGCATTTTGCCCGTGGTCACTGACCAAATCGGTGCTGAAATCATCTGATCGTGTGCCGCTCGCTGTAGTCCTCCAGGAAAGGACGAGTGTTACGAGGTTCCGCAGGTGAACAGATGCACCTGTGTGACGTCACCGCTCTCACCGTATCGGTCCATCTGCGGTGGCGTTCAGACCGACCCTGACGGTCAGAGTCGTAACGTCGGCGAGGGCCGACAGGAGCTCATCGCGGCTCACGGGGTCGCCTGACTGAACATCCCTGAACTGTCCGTCAACCATCACTATGGCAACCACACTCTCAGCAAGAGGAGAGACAAAGAGGAAGTGAGGGATGGAATGTAGAGCACGACCGTTTCCCTGGAGACAGAGATGACCACAGATAAGCCACCAACATCCAGGAATATTTACGTCCCAGCAGGAGACAGGAAACTTTTTCCACAGTCTCCGTTATTCCCAAGTTACCTTGATCATGACGTCAGAGTGGGCGGGAATAGAGCGGTCCTCATTGTCCGATGGAATGTCATACAGCAGAGAGTAATTCAGGAAGCCTCCATAGGAGCCCAGCTGGGAAGAGACAGTGGGTGAGACGGATGGACGGAGACGGAGGGACGGAGGGACAGACAAGAGTCCCTCGTTCCTCTTGTTGCCATGTTGCAGAATAATAACCCCATTTTGGTGTCTCACCTTGTTACCAAGGAAACCGTCAGGCGCATCCCACAGCAGAACGTCCTGGTGGGAGTGGCCAGAGGAAGTGTTTCCAGGTGAGGGTAAATCATTGTCCTGGAGGACTGTAATGTTCTGAGGAGCCGGGCGGGGGAGGAGCCAAGCATCTCTATGAAGCACCTGAACAAACGAAGAACATCAGGACCCGGATGCACCTGTGGAAAGGGTGTAGGTGCAGGTGGATCACGCTCACCTGAGTCGTGGACCAAGCAGAACTCTCACAGACGTCGGACACGCCGAAGCAGAAACAGTCGGTGCAGCCGAGCGGATTCTTCTCCTGGAGGTTGTAGAATCCGGGTTTACACAGATCACAGTGGGCTCCCATCACGTTCACCTGAGGAGCAACAGATCACCTGATGAGCACCAGGTGTCAGACGTCTGGTCTGGCTGGGACGCCCCCCCCAGGTGTGTTCACCTTGCAGGTGCAGGGTCTGCAGGGGTCCGCGTTGGTGCTGCCAGCAGCGTCACACTCACAGCGAACACACTGGGGAAAGTCTCTGTATCCAAACGCACAGGTGTCGCACCGTTCACCTGCAAAACCCTCCTTACACACACACTGACCTGCACACACACACAGCAGGAACACGGCCCGTTAAAGCCGGACAAGTCAACGCACGCGGGCGGACACAGGCGCACAGCTTCGTTTACCCGGATGCGTCTCGTCCCTGGAGCACACAGGTGACTCTGATCCTCTCAGGTCACAGTTACAGGCAACACACGGAAAGTCTGAATACGGAGAGACCTACACACAAAACACACACAGTTTTCACACCTGTAAAGGTATTCAGGTGAAGCACCCCGCAGTACTCAGGTGTATCACCTCAGCAGGTCTGTAGTAGCCATCAGTGCAGCTCTCACAGTTGAGCCCGGCGGTGTTGTGTAGACAGGAGACACAGACTCCGCCCCCTCGACGGACGCCGTGGATATTCAGACTCAGAGAGAGGTCGGCCACCGTCTGATTGTAGAAACAGTCGGTTGCTTTGTTGTGACAGTTACATTCTGGAGGACAGAGGTGACAGAGACACAGGTGTTTCACTGATGGCCACACATGAGCAGAAGTGTCGTCTGTGATCCATTGTGTCCTCTTACTTTCACAGGTGTTTCCCTCATGAACCGTTCCCGGTTGCCATGGCTGCTGATGGTAACCAGGGCAACACTCGTTACAGTTCTCTCCACAGGTGTTGTGTTCGCACACACAGTGTAGTTTCTGTTGACACGCAAACATCACCGTCACCGTTCAGGTGAACAGATCGTTGCCTTATACACAGGTGACTGCACCCAGGTTAGTTCAGTCACTCTGGACTAAACTAAGATGTTCACAATTATTTGAATCAGAGCATCAATTTAGCAACATGAAGTCCAGTTTGGTGTCAGGTTCTGTCTCAAAGACAAGGACGAGGACAAGGACAAGGACTAGGACCAGGACTAATATGAGGACGAGGACAAGGTCAAGGACAAGGACTAATATGAGGACTAGGACAAGGACGAGGACAAGGACGAGGACAAGGACTAGGACAAGGACTAATATGAGGACTAGGACAAGGACTAATATGAGGACCAGGACGAGGACAAGGACCAGGACAAGGGTTAGGAGTTAGGGTTAACCCCCCACACAGGTGTGTACAGGTGAACGTGACCTCTGTGTACAGGTGAACACAAGGGCATGAGCGGTAGAATGTTCGGCTGAACAGGTGTGCAGGCGAACATTGGAGCAGGTGATCAAGCGCAGGTGAGTAACTGCAGCTAAACAGGTGAACAGACGTACAGTCAACAGGTGTGCGGCAGTACCTTTGTGACCGGGTCCAAGGGGCAATTCTGGGCGTGGCCATAACAGATGCACATTCCACCCACGGACACATCTTTGATGGAGTAATAATACTGAGGAACAAGTAGAAGAACGACGTGAACGACCAGCAGGAGACGCACGAGTGCAGATGTTTACGGGATCAGGTGACCCACAGGTGTGAGGTTCACCACTGTCTGGCGTGTCTCACCCTCCGTGTGACGATGGGGTCGATGTCTCGGGGGTCCCGCGTGCTCAGCATCATGAGGTCGGCGTTGAGCGTCCTGATCCGCTGGAGCCTGAGTCGGATGTAACGGGCCGAGGTGAAGTCCAAGAGCTCGGGCGTCAGGTCGTCCGCTCCGGGGCGGCCGTTGATCAGCGAGGTGTGGATCTGAGGAGGAGAGACGGGCGAGATGAGCGAGCGAGAGAGAGAGACAGGTGGAGACGCCCGTCTCACCTCTCCGTTCTCCAGAGGGTTCAGTCTGGAGTAGTAGGACGTGCAGATGACCTCCGTGTCCCTCTTGTAGGTCGGAGGTCCGAGTCTCGGGGTGACGTTGTAATGGGACAAGCACTCGGAGTTGCTAATTGCGTAATACTGCCAGGGGTCAAAGGTCACCCCGTCCAGGGAGCGCTCCAGGATCCAGTTACCTGGAGAGGTGTGAGACGGTCAGACAGGGTCGGCAGGCGCAGACAGACAGGCGCGCAGGACAGACAGCTGACCTGGGCGAGGAGAGTTCGCTGCTTTGATGATGACGTAGGCGACCTGGAAGATCTGGGGGGGCAGAAAAGCATCGTTACACGGTACCGGGTCAGAGGTCCGAGACCAGATGTTCCTCATCCTAGACACAGCAGATCTGGTTCTGATGGTCCAGATGCGAGCTACGACAGTGACGCCTGAGGAGCAGGAACAGCCGGAGGAACCACCGGTGCCGGTACCTGTTTCAGGTCCAGCGTGATGGTGACCCAGTGAAACTGCCGTCCATTCTTGATACTGGGACTCTGCCACCAGCGGTTGGTTCCGTCGATGGCGTTGGTGATGGGATGTCGTTCTGAAATCAAACAGGGTCAGAACAGTGATGGAGACCCGTTTCTATGAGTGAGGAACCGGGGGAGACCCCGCCTCCATGTCCGTACCTCTCAGCAGAAGCGAGGCGGCGTCACAGCGTGCGCAGTGCGGGTTCTTTACGGGTCGACCGGAACGTGCTCCACCAGTTTACAGTAGACCTCCGGGTCCGGGTCCCCGCACGTGGCGTTGCTGTCGACCACGGCGTTGGTGGCCAGGTTCAAGATGGCAGGAAACAGGCCTGTCACAGGGAGCAGCAACGTCCCGTTAGCGCCGGATTAGCATCGGATTCAGATGTTCTGACAGGCTCGTTACCACGGTTACGCATAGACACCGCAGCCAGGTTGAAGAAAAACACACAAACGCACGCACAACTACACACACATGTTAATTAGTGTTGTGTGTGATCAGCTGCTGAGGTGCTGAGGTGTGAAAGCAACTAGGTGGTCCGACGCCCCTCCCACCACCACACACACACACACACACCACACTCACACACACACACAGACACACAGACACACACACACACACACAAGCTCAACACATCCGGGGAAACGACCATCTACTATACAGATACTGGTAACACAACCCCTGAGCGGAGACACACAGGTAGAGAAGCGTCCATGTTGGAATGTGTTAAATCAGTGTGTTGATGTTCAGCTTGACCTCTGACCCCTCCCCCCTGCTACACACACAGCGAGGTGTCTGTGGCCCCGTGGGGGGCAGATGTGGGTGAGGGGTTTTAGGAGAGGAAGAGGGCAGAGTGATTGTTCCCCGCAATCATCTCTCTCTCTCACCCACACACACACACACACACACACACACACACCACACACACACACACACACACACTCACACACACACACACAACACACACACAGTCTGACTTCCCTTATCAACGTGATCAGCACACACGAATCCTCTTCACATGCTAATCAGCTCGCTCATCACTCTTTAGCTGCTCAACAGTGCTGCAGTAAAAGTTCTGTGGCGTCGGCCCGGCCCGTCTGGACCTTCCTATCAAGATTCCCGAGGAGACCTTGGAGAGAGCGCACGTGATCCCAGGAACACGGGGAACGTCCTGACCCGGGGGAAGCAGCTGGAGTCTCAACATCGGCTTTTTCGGAAGCGATCCAATCAAAACCCGTGAAAAAGTGCAGCCGGTTCAGAGAAGCCGAACCGGGTCCGGAACCCTGAAGAGCCGAAGCTGCAGAATCTGACCCCGGACCGGCAGCGGGTCAGGAAAGTTTCTCACCTCTCAGCTGAGCTGCAGCTCCATCCAGCAGCAGCACCAACAGCAGCAACTTCATGTCTGCAACCAGCAACGGCGCCGAGGTCGGGTCAGACTGGTCAGAACCGGGCCGAGAGCAGAGCGGAGCGGAGCGGACTCAGACCAGTGCTGTGTGAACAGGAATGTAGTGTTAATGTGCCACACTCAAGCTCTCATTCATTCAGCTCAATAGGGGGGTGGGCTGGACCGTACCAACTGCTCCACTGACGGGGGAGCGGGACCCTGAACAGCAGAACCCAGTTCTTGCTCGGTTCTGATTCATTGATCGATCGACGATACAAACGGGAATCAGCTGATCAATAAAATCCAAACTCGTCCAGATGAGGTCATTCTAGAGATAAAGACGGTAAAAACAGCTGGCAGGCGGGATTAATCACATCACATGGGTCAGTTCAAAGGACCCGATTGGGTCGAGCGTTGATCAAACACTCCGTCAAGAACCAATCAAACGTCAAAGAGACGAGAGATTCGTCCGGAGCCTCGTGGGGCGAAGCAGAAAGGGTTAAACCATCATCCGGGGGCTGCTCTTCAAACTATTGTCTCATGGTGTGTGTGTGTGTGTGTGTGTTGGGGGTGTGAGAGTGTGTGGAGGTCTGTGAGAGTGTGTGTGTGAGTGTGTGTGTGTGTGTGAGTGTCTGTGAGAGTGTGTGTGTGAGTGTGTGTGTGTGTGTGAGTGTGTGAGTGAGAGTGTGTTTGAGTGAGTGTGGTGTGTGTGTGAGAGTGTGTGTGGGGTGAGAGTGTGTGTGTGTGTGTGTGTGAGAGTGTGTGTGTGAGAGTGTGTGTGTGTGTGAGAGTGTGTGTGTGAGTGTGAGAGTGTGTGTGTGAGTGTGTGTGGGGGAGGATCTTCTGCCTGTTCACTTGTATTGTCTTTTTCCTTTGATGTAATCTTGTCTTGGACCAAACGTCTCGTAGTTCAGAACATTGTCGTCGTTACAGCGACGCACAAATGAGACAAAAACCACAAAACAAGAAACGCGTCTCGGAGAAAAAAAAAGGTCGATGAAAGAGCTGAAGGTTTGATGGCAAATGAGCTGCAAAACAGCTCGATCATCATAAATACATAAAAATATGCTTTTCAGATCCAATCAGTGGCGCCTCTAGTGGCCACTGATGGAAGTTCTGGAAAACCACATTAAAACGGTGGTGAGGGAGGGTAGTTATGAGGGAGGGTAGTTAAGAGGGAGGGTAGTTATGGGGGAGGGTAGTTATGGGGGAGGGCAGTTATGGGGGGGGGTTATGAGGGAGGTATTTATTGGGGAGGGTAGTTATGAGGGTGGGTAGTTATGGGGGAGGGTAGTTATGAGGGAGGGTAGTTATGGGGGAGGCAGTTATGGGGGAGGGTAGTTATGGGGGAGGGTAGTTATGGGGGAGGGCAGTTATGGGGGAGGGCAGTTAGTTGAACTGGTGCTAGCACCTCGTTCAGCACATTTCAGGGTTCAGAAGCTGCTGAAGCTTCCAACTTCACCTTTATCTCCAGGGGGTCCCGCTCCTCCTGCCCTCGGGGCTCCAACAGCTTCTGTTAGTCTTTATTGATCTGATCCTACAAATCACCCTTCACTGTCGTTTATCAGCATATTAGGCCACGCCCTCGATTTTCCATTGAAAATAAATCACGTTAACGAGTCACTTTAATTAAGAAAACTGATAAAAGTATAAATATCATTTATGTTAATCATCTTAGCCCACAATGAAAATTACACCTCCGCGCAATCAAAGCATCGGTTTTATTGGCATTTAAAAAGTAAAATTCACAGTTCATTCGGACGATCGTGTTTAAAAAAAAAATTTAATTTAAAAAGAAACAATTGACGAGACTTTATATTTTGACCTTTATTTCTAAAAATGATCCCTTAAAGGAACAATAACCTCTATCACATTTACAATACTGTGGTACCCCCCAGTCAGGTTGCCAGATAGGTTGCCAGTCAGGTTGCCAGTCAGGTTGCCAGTCAGGTTGCCAGTCAGGTTGCCAGATCCTGCACACCTATATTTGACCATTTACCGTCTCAGTCATATCATTATAAAAGCAGCGCTAACGTGTTGCTACTGGCAGCAATGATGAGTCGCCGTTTTTATTTCACAATTTATTACCCACGTCGACTCCATGACCCACCTGCATCCGTGCACGATGAGCGAACGTGCACAATAATACTGGGCTGTAGAAACACTTGGCGAGGCCGCGCCTACTATAACTAGAAATAACTCACTCAAACTTGGCTGAATCCAACTTGACAAGGAGAAAATTAGCAAATTCGTCGGCGACATAGATCCTCCTGATCTATAAAACGCTGAATTATGAGTGAAATAAAGCTCGTTTCCTCCGTCATGTGTGAATATAAACCACCAACCTCAAACTAAACAGCATTTTAACCCAGTGAACCGTCCAGTAAACAAACCGTGTTCGAGTTCCTGGCTGAAGACGTCTTGGCCAGAGAGTTCCTGTACGTGTCCACACTGATGACTGGACCTCACTGAGTCCTTAGTGTGGGAGAACCAACAGGTTCCTGGTCCGTTCTCACATCATCCAGCCTCAGAGGTCAAAGTTCAACCGCGTGGAGAGTTTAAGCCACGGCGGGGATGAAATACTGCAGCGACACGTCTTCGTGCAGCAGGATCAGATGGACGACCGTGTCGTGGACGATATCTGCGGACAGAGGAACATCGGGTCTTTATCTGAGGAAACATCCCAGAATAATCAAAACCCAACGTGCTGCGTTCACGTGACCTCATGAGTATTGATCGGCTCTTACTGCACATGGCCTTGCTGGGGTTGACCTGCTGGCCCATCAGGAACTGCTGCAGCTTCCTGATGTCCACCCGGGCCTGCGTCATGGCTTCTGGGTCCCAGCGCCGGGCGGCGCCTCCATCCTGGGACGCGTCGTCTCCTGGAAGAACACGGAGGTTCTGCATCGGTCCAAACTGACGTGGCGATTTCTTTAGAGGCGGAGTTTTACCCCACGGAGGGTTCCCCAGGTCCTTGAAGTGAGTGGTGACGGAAACCAGGTCCGTCTCGATCTTCAGGTTCATCTCTCCACGCAGGTTGGCCTCCATGATCTCACACACACACACACACACACACACACACACACACACACACACACACACACACACACACACACACAGAGTCAGATGAGCAGTGGTCAGATTTCAGGTTTAAGATGTTCGGAGGACTTGGATCCTACCAGGAAGTTGGACAGGTTCTTCATCTTGTCCACCACGTTCTTCATGGTCTTCAGAGGCGGCAGGTAGATGCTCACCTGCAGAAAGCGTGTGAGTCACGGCGGGAGGCGGCAGAAACGGGGCGATCGTCACCTACGTGGAAGTCTGGAACGCTGGGCTCTTTGAACTCGTGCCACAGCCTGCGAGGGATGACTTCAACGGGAATGTCGTGGGTGACGACCCGACTGATGCTGGACAGGGTCGGCTGGACAGAACAGGGAGGAGGAGACCGTCAGGGACCAAGACCGGATCGGGTTCCGTCGCCAGTAGCGACATTTGCCACGAGTATTATTAGCTACAGATCCATTAGCTTGTTATAACGAACAGCTTTAAAATAGAACTAACAATTCCAAACAGGACTAATTAGTTGTGTAGTAGCTCAAAATGTAATAATAAAATATGAGAGACGTCACTGAGAGATTTCTCTGGGCTTCATCTCCAGGCCGAGGGACTCGTCGCCTCAATCGTACGGAGAATCGGGAGGAGCCTTAATCAATAATTGGCTGCAGCGTCTGATCAGAGGAGCCATGTGACCCGATAACTTAGTGAGCCGAAGCTGCTGAAGGACCTAGTCTGTGTTTTCATTCCGTCTGTTTTTGATGGTTAAAACTGTTCACTTCCTCCAGAACCATGATTTCTCTTCAGCATCAACTCTACAGACACATTATCACACAGTTATGACGCTTCTGTGTCTCTTAGATGTTTCCACTCACCAACTCAGCAGTGATGGTCAGACAGGGACAGTGTTTCTTAGTCAGTTTGACCTTGACGGCTTTGGCATTCTGGGTGGTCTTCAGAGCTCTGGACAAGTTCTCAGGAGTGACCTCCAGGCAGATCTCATTGTCCTCGGGAGAGAAACCTTCCATTTGGTACTCATCAAAGAAGTTGGCCTGGTGGGAAACAAAGAGAAGGTGAGCTGGAAGAGACCCCATCATGAGGAGCATCTCCAGGATTCTTTATGGCTGCTGCCATCAGATGATCGATCGATCGATCGATCGATCAAGGACTCCCACCTGCGACAGCTCGCACCACATGCTGACTCCTCCGTTGGTCACTTTCCCCGACAGAACGAAGAACAAATGTTGCGGAGTCAGTCGCAGGATGCAGCTCTTGGTCAGTTTTGAGATGGTGCTGATGACTCCTAACGACGCAAAGCGAACCCGCTCAAACACAACAAACTAACCAAACCGGGTTAATTAACCAGGCGCTAAACCGACTCGTTAACCAAAGAAAGAACAATACTCACTTGTAAAGTGATTCAGACACGCTACATCCACGATTTTGCCTCGAAATTTCATTTTGGAAGTTTACTACGTCAAACTTGTGAAGGAACGTTTGAAGTCAGTCCGACGCTTTTTAGGGTCCGTCAGAAACAGACCAGAGCGTCGATCGTTCCGGGGGTAAACTAACGGGAGAAAAGTCCGTGTGTTGTTTTGTGCCATCAGACATTGAATGGAATTTAGCATCAATCGGATTTATTATCCCCAAAACACGGGTGAGAAACCAACTACGGATATTAAAGAAACGTAGTGGAGTTAAAGTAGTGTTTGCGTACTTAATGAAGAGATGGTTCCGGGCTTGAACCCATCTCCCGGTGCCCCAGCAGATGGCAGCACGCGGTCGTGCGTTTGGGTTCTGGCGTCTGAAACCGGTTCCCCACCTCTAAACTTCGTTCTGTAGTTTATTGGCCCCCAAATGTCCGAGTTACTCCCGACTTTTCTGTCCTTTGACTTCCTCCGTGGTCACTGTAATACGTACGTTAAAATAGTGTATTAATAACAGTAACGTTTTTGTCAGTCATTGACTAAATATTATATTATTCACATTAGATCGATCCAATAAATCGATGCAGTGATAAACCTGTGACCGATCACTGATTACGTCAGTCTGATGATCAGCTGATCATTTAGAGGGTCGCACGTGCACGGATCATTCATCACTTTCTGATTGGACAGATATCGCCCCCTCGGGGCGTGGTGACGGGAGCGCGCTTGACAGGGGATGAAGGTGGCGGCGCGCTCCCGCCACCCAGACGAGGAGCAGAACATTGACACGAGAAGGAAGATGCGGGAGATCGTCCACATCCAGGCGGGCCAGTGCGGGAACCAGATCGGAACCAAGGTCAGAAACGACGAGATGTTGTTGTTCTGTTTACAGAGGTGCCGACAGGCCAGCAGCCCCCAGCGTCCGTCAGTAGAACACTTAGGAACTCACCTGCAGGCAGCGGGACCAACACAGGTGTACGACTACCTGCACCTCTAGTTTTTAGTAGTTTTTATTTTAAAACAACAACTCCTAAACTCTTTAAACATTCATCTAATACATTTTCAAGGAGAAGAGGTCTAAAATATTGTTTTATTTAAGCTGTGGGTTCAGATCCCGTCCCTGTGGGGAGTGTGTGTGGACCTCAGGTGTAAAGCGTGCAGGTACCAGGGTGACCCCGTCCCCCCCCGTCCCTGTTAGGAGACAAAATAAAGCAAATTTAAAAATGTATCTGAGCATGTGTGTTTGTGCACAGCAAAACTCATTTAATTAATAATCCAAATATTATTAAATTATTAAACAAATAAAATAACTTAATCCGTCAACTGGATCAGACAGCAGCCGTGAGGGGGCGGAGCTTCAGAGTCGCTATCAGCACATTAAAGGAATGTGAGAACACACACACACACACACACACACACACACACGGCCATTGTTTTAGCCCACAGAGCCGTTTTTTTCTGTCTGAATGAATAAAGATTTTTCCAGAACAAACCCAAGCAGTTGATCTGTTAGATCCACAGTTGAGTGGATCCCAGCAGATTCCAGTGATGAGGTGGTTGAAATGATGAGTGGGTTTTCCTGTTTGGGCCCAGTTCTGGGAAGTGATCAGCGATGAGCACGGCATCGACTCTGCGGGGACGTACGTGGGCGACTCCTCGCTGCAGCTGGACAGAATCAACGTTTACTACAACCAGGCGTCCTGTAGGTCCGACGGTGGCGCCGACCAGCACGTGATCCACACCAACACAATCGTCCAACCGAATCGACCAGCGCGTTGAGTGTGTTGTGTTTGTGCAGCACATAAATACGTCCCCCGGGCTGTGCTGGTGGACCTGGAACCAGGAACCATGGACAGCGTGCGCTCGGGAGCCTTCGGACAACTGTTCAGACCCGACAACTTCATCTTTGGTAACCCCCGGCAACATCATTCATTTGTTCTGAAGTGACACCAACTCGCTGCCTTTGCTTTGATCTAACATCAAAGCTCTCCTGGTTGGTTGTCTGCAGGTCAGACAGGCGCTGGGAACAACTGGGCCAAAGGTCATTACACGGAGGGGGCGGAGCTTGTGGACTCGGTCCTGGACATCGTGAGGAAAGAGTGTGAGCACTGCGACTGTCTCCAAGTGAGTTGGTCGATTCAAACCCAGTGGGCGGAGCCACAGAAGCGTATCTAATAACGCTAATGTTAGCATTGTGCTAAAGACAGGGTGATGAGCAGGGGCGGGGTTTCCAGTCACATGGTCTTGTTTGTGATGCAGAAGACCTATGAGCCGTCTTTTCTTATATCTGAAGAACGCGTAGCTCTCTAGAACATCTGTGCAGCACCTTCATGATGTCTGAAACCCCCCAGGGCTTCCAGCTCACTCACTCCCTGGGTGGGGGCACCGGCTCAGGCATGGGCACCCTGCTGATCAGCAAGATCCGGGAGGAGTACCCCGATCGCATCATGAACACCTTCAGCGTCATGCCGTCGCCAAAGGTCTGTGCTGACTACAACCGTCACGTTCCTGCAGCTCGGGAGTCACATGACGTGGATCCACGTCAGCATTTATCCACGCGTTCCGAGAACCTTGCTGGTTGTTTTCTGACCTTGGGCCGTCCCTCAGGTGTCGGACACGGTGGTGGAGCCCTACAACGCCACGCTGTCGGTGCACCAGCTGGTGGAAAACACCGATGAGACCTACTGCATCGACAACGAGGCTCTCTACGACATCTGCTTTCGCACCCTGAAGCTGACCACGCCCACCTACGGCGACCTGAACCACCTGGTGTCGGCCACGATGAGCGGAGTCACGACTTCCCTCCGCTTCCCCGGGCAGCTGAACGCCGACCTGCGTAAGCTAGCGGTCAACATGGTGCCTTTCCCAAGACTCCACTTCTTCATGCCGGGATTTGCTCCCCTGACGGCGAGGGGGAGTCAGCAGTACCGAGCTCTGAGCGTCCCCGAGCTCACCCAGCAGATGTTTGATGCCAGGAACATGATGGCGGCCTGCGACCCTCGCCACGGCCGCTACCTGACCGTCGCCACCGTCTTCCGCGGTCCCATGTCCATGAAGGAGGTGGACGAGCAGATGCTGAACATTCAGAACAAGAACAGCAGCTACTTTGTGGAGTGGATCCCCAACAACGTGAAGGTAGCCGTCTGCGACATTGCTCCACGCGGGCTCAAGATGGCCGCCACCTTCATCGGCAACAGCACCGCCATCCAGGAGCTGTTCAAGAGGATCTCGGAGCAGTTCTCGGCCATGTTCCGCAGGAAGGCGTTCCTGCACTGGTTCACCGGAGAGGGCATGGACGAGATGGAGTTCACGGAGGCGGAGAGCAACATGAACGACCTGGTGTCCGAGTACCAGCAGTACCAGGACGCCACGGCCAATGACGGGGAGGAGAACTTCGAGGACGAGGAGGATGAGATCCCCGAGTAAAGACGCCACTGATGGGAGCGCCAACACATCAGGGCAGATGTGCAAAAACGTGCCAACGCCAACTACGTTTGAATTTGTTTCTCCACAAGCTGCAGTCTGACAACATCGATCCCAAAACGTCATTCATCAATAAACGAGTGATCAGATGTCCTTCGTCCTCAGCTGATAATAATAAAAACAAGGTTTCCTTCTTCTGGTTGTTGTTCCTTAAGATCCTCTGAGTTTGGTGACGGTTCTGAACGGGCTGGTGGGGTTGATGCTAACTAGCATTTAGCTGCAGGAGCTCAAGCAGATGATCCTCCAGCTGCTCTGACTTCTGATGTCCCAGCAGTTCTGATTGTGTCCAGGATTAGAAGATCAGCAGCAGCAGACAAACGCTGAGCTCAGGTCTGCGCACCGGGGTCACCTCGGGGGTCCAGGGGCGAACAAATCCAGATAAACCCACATGAGTGCACGCGTGCGTGGGTGTGTGCACGCGTGCGTGGGTGTGTGCACGTGTGTGTGTGTGTGTGTGTGAGGGGGGTCAGGGGTTTAGCTGCCATTTCTCAAATGTCCATCAGCATCAGCATCAGCATAACTGGTTCCCAACCTGAAGAACCTGCTCCACCTCTGGCACCTGAGTTCCACCTGATGGCCCAATGGAACTTTTTTAGAGTCTCTTTGACCTCTGACCTCTCACGTTCCAAACAAGCACAGACAGATGAAGAACACATGCAGGAACACACGAGAAGGTCACCGTGAAACGGTCAGAACCTGTGGGCAGTCCTTCACGACCCTTGATCTTCTGGCTTCCTCACCCTCATGAGACGCCACCTTTGGATTCTTGGGTGCCCTCATGTCTGGGAACCTGCTGTCTCCAGCTCACAGGTTGAACCGTTCCTGCTCTTCCACACAGAAGCTGTGAAGTTCCCAGGATTGGTGCAGAGCTCTCTGTCACCCCTGGTCCAGGAACCACACTCACAACTCTCCTTACCTGTCTACTCGCGTTTTCTTGGGTGAATTCAAGGCTCTCGGACATTTGGTGATGTCATTAACGATGACATCAGGTCAGATCAGGTGCTTGGACGTGTGGGAGCTTCAGCGTGGACCTCCTGCGGAGGAGTTCTGCCCTCTAGTGGTCACAGTGGCTGTTTGGCTGCAGTCTTCCTCAGACAGGTCTCATTCCCGAACCCTCATGACCTCAGCGGGACTCTGAAGAGCTTCATCTTTCAGAAACGCAGCAATTACCCACAAGCCCCAGGACACAAGCTGTTTCCACTGGAGCTGCCTCAGACCGGGTGGGGGTGGTGGAAGGGGGGGTGGAGGGGGGGCGGAGGGGGGCGGAGGGGGGCAGAGGGGGGCAGAAGGGACGTTCTTGTTTTTCATGTGCGGACTGAACCTGAAGGACTAATGAGCAGGAGGGAGAGGTAGAGTAAAACTGGCAGATGACTGAAGCTGCGAGCCAGGAAAAGGAGTGGGGCCGAACTAACAAGCCTGAGCGTGACACACACACACACACACACACACACACACACACACACACACACACACACACACACACACACACACACACACACTCTCTCTCTCTCTCCCTCTCCAGGAGTGAGGCAGCAGCAGTTGGAGCAGGAAGCTGGTCTGTAGCAGCTGCCTCTCCGTCCAAATTCTGTGTTTCCAGCTGAAGGAAACTTCTCCAGCTGCCACATTTCAGATGTTTGGATCAGCGAGTTGGACCAGCAGTGGCTTCAGCGTTCTTCTGTTGTCTGGACTCCACATTCTTCGTCCTCACCTCCTCACCACTCCTCTGGGTTTTTCTCCGATTCCCTGAAAGGACCAACAGGACGAGAACGTTGATCACTGAATCCTGATCTTAAAGGATTAAAACAGATTTAGAAACCTGGATTTTGCCAGAGTTGATCCTTAATGTTTCCCTTTTAGATGAGTGGAGCACCAACGGTCTGGTTTTGTTGGACCTCTGGAGGAACTTCATGAATAACTCAGCATCAGGTGGATGTTTGGACCTGTTGAGGGACATGATGAGGCCTCCTCAACTGAAGAGCTGAATCCAGAAGAGCCCAGTGGATTACGTGGTCCATAACGTTTGAACATCAGGATGATCCCAACCCTCCCGATTGTAACCGTTACGTGACCGCTCGGTCGCTCCCGAGTCGCTGCAACGTCTGCGGCTCCGCATGGATCAAATCTGTTCGTCATGCGTCGGCTCATGTTTCCTGGAAGAAGGTGGAGCAGCTGCAGATGCTCCAGGCAGAAGCTGCTTCCATCCATTACACAACCAGACGGACGACAAGATCCTTGAAATTCCTCCATTCACAACTAAAAATGTTCGAACCGGCCAAAGCAGCCGGGAGATGTTCGAGCCTCTAAACCTGAAGCTCTGATGGAGGAGCTACGTTTGTTCCATGAGAACCTTGAAGCTGCTCTCCAAACTCTTCATCTTCACACAACCTCAGGTCCTTCAAGACGTTGGTTGATGATCCAGGACAACAGCTTCGATCTGTTGCCGTGATGTCACTTCACTTCTGACACCGACACGTGCGTGCGCGTGAACTTCCTGCTGCTCTGGGTTAAGGAGCACTGGATTCCAGTGGAACCTCTGGATTCCAGTGTGAGGTCAACGAGAGGCTGATCCAGTCGATCCAGGATTAAGGAACCACAATTACTTGGACTTTTACCTGAGGCTCCAGAAGAAGAGCAACACCTGTCTCCATAGTGAGGACATTGGACCCTGGATTCCATAATTTTGCAGAGCATCATGGGAGATTTGAAGGTGCTCCTGAATAAACGTTCTTGGAATGTTCCTTCTAATATTTATGGGGTTATTTAGAATTTTTTGGGGGGGAGTGTTTTCTCTGAGGGCTTGAAAGCAGCTGCTGCCGGGACCATGTTCTCCACTGGTCCACTGCCGGGTGGAGGAGATGGAGGTCGAGGTGCTGGTGGACCGTCTCTGCTCCGCTGGCTGGGCCTCCGGATGTGGTCCCGCCAGGGGACCCTGGTCTTTGCTCTGCTCTGGTTTAGCTCCTGGGTGTTCCTAAACGGCCTGGTCCTGGTCCAAAGAAGAGTCCTGTCAGACTACTGCAGCGACGACAAGACCAGAAGGATCCTGCAGCGGCTGGTGAGTCCGGAGATCCACGATCACTCAGCACCTCACTGAGTCATGTTCTGCCTGTTGATGCTTTTAAGCAGTTTGTAGCTCGTCCATCCGTAGAAGGTCCACCTGAGGCCTCCGGCTCCCGTCGGGGCCACATTACACTGGTGACCAGCATTAGCATGATGAGGGCTGAACGTGTGGTCAAACTGGTGAATCAAACGGCGGAGCGGCGTGAAGCTTCTGAGGCCTGAAGATGAGTTCTAAGTAAACATCTGAGTGAACTTCCTCTGGTCGTCTGAATGTTTGGAGAAGGTCTCCAGTAACACGCTGGCTAATGTTTCCAGAAGCTGCGCGCTAATGCAGGACAGATGCAGGAACTAATGCTGCTCCGCCACTAATGCTGCTCCGCCACTAATGCTGCTCCGCCACTAATGCTGCTCCGCCACTAATGCTGCGCTCACTGGGAGCAGGTCTGGTCCAGGCTTGTCTTCAGCGCTCCAGGTGCTGCTGTTACCTGAGCCCATCTGTCTCTTCCTCCTCTTGCTTTGAAGCTTCGCTCCTTCGGGCTCGTCAGTCAGCAGCCAAAACTCCAGCGAGATGTTCGGCTTCGCGCCGTAAAAGTGATTAATCAGACACGTCCTGACAGCTTCTCACATGTGGATCCAGCAGGAAAGAGAGTGCGAGGAGAAGGAGCCGCTAAAGGAAAACAGATGCAGATGTTTTCCATCTGTTCCTGCGCCAGTTGTTACTCTCGGTCCACTGGAGATTATTGTCCTCTGTCCAACAGAAAAGGAGGGAATGCAGCTCAAATATCTGAGTTCTTTCCTGACTGTGACAGCACAGAAGGAACCAATCATCTCTGGGCCTGGAGTCCACTGATGTTCCAGCATTAGTGAGATCCTCTGCAAACACCTGAACACTCACAAACGGACCGTAGGAAGGAACAGGACGCGGACAGGAAGCTGCGCTGGCGTCCATGAGCTCAGCAGCAGGACAACAAACACCAGACGTCCTTCACAATCGGTTGTTTTCAGAGTCTCGGGGTCGTGGAGGACGTCCATCTTTGGACAACAGTGACTGCGATAAAAATAAACATCTGGGAACCTTCGAGGGCCTCGCGTGACACTTTCACATGACGTCCCCGTGTTGACACAGGACACGTATGTTTGTGGAAGGCGGCACAAGCCGAGTTCCTCTCGCGTTCCTCGTCGTGAAAAAGAGGAGAAGGTTTCAATAGAGCTGCCGATGAAACGTTTATTTCTTTACCTGAAAACGGCGAGAAGAAGCCTCGATGTGTCTGAGGTCTGCAGAAGTTCTGACCGCAGAGACCAAAGTTCAAGGTTCTGAGTGAAGCTCAGCTGGATTCTCTTCCTCCCCCAGAAGATTGATAAACGTTTAAGATCTAAATTGATCTAAACGACAGCCTTGTTTTCATCAGTAATCTTATGAATCAGATGTTTCCTATTTATGGAAAAAAAATCAGCCAGTTGGATCAACAACTCAATCATGAAGAAGCTGGTTAGACTGTGGCTAACAGCCGCCTGTGGCTAACAGCTGTCTGCGGCTAACAGCCGCCTGCGGCTAACAGCCACGCCACTTTCAGGCTCAGTTTTCAGAGAACTGACCCTGGAGGGCTCAAATCACTCATGATGATCTGGAGCTCAGAAGAGCTGCTACCTGATTGTGTTGGTGTTCCATTGGACCAGGATCCCTCCTCAACGGGGGACAGGTCTTCATAATGAGGCGATCCAAGCCTCCAAAGAAATCATGACTCAGCGGATTCTTTGGTAGAGTCAGAAACAGAAGCCGGAGACTCATAATGTCCAAAATATAAAGTGTAGCAAAATACACACACAACTACGCACAAAACTGCGACACACAAAACAAATACACTCGTTTGCTTCCCATGAATGGAATAAGTGACAGAACATTTCCTGTTTCCAACAACTTACCTGACGTGTGTGTTCGTCCACAACTCTGAGTTCCTGGTCCCAGTTGGTTCCCAGGATCATTACAGGAAGAATCGGTGGTCCACAAGAGGACCGAGCAGAGGGTTTGGACAGACCTTCTGAGTCAGGACTCGCAGGCGGAGAGGTCACCGCGAGGCCATCACGTTCAGCCCACCAGTCCTACACAACACGTTATTGTTCCAGAGCTCCCAGAACATTCTTGAGTTCCTCCACATTGTGGCCATCGTGCACTTTAAAGCACTTGACCTCTGACCTCCTGTCACCTGTGATGAAGCTCTGGTGGGCACCAGGGACAGCAGAACCCCAGAGACGCTTTTAAGAGGTCTCGTGTTCCTGCTTCTCAACATCACCAGAAGGACACGTGGAGCTCAATAAAGGTCTGAGGGAACCTTTAAAAACAAGAAAACCTCTGGACTAACAAGGAAATACTGACAATCCTCCAGGACCGCATGGAGAACCAGGACTGGGTGGAGAACCAGGACTGGGTGGAGAACCAGGAGTGGGTGGAGAACCAGGACTGCACCACTGTGAATGGGGACCTGGATCAGGTGGAACCAGGAGCTGCTGAGATGTATTCATCTCACCTGAAACTACAAAAGGGAACTAAAACATAAGGGATCCAAACTTGACGCTCCAAACCTCATCTTCTTCTGTGAAGATCCAAACTCAGCGTGGAAGATGTTCCCAGCCTCACCAGTGGGATGTGGTCCTGATCCACAGGTGAAACGAAGCTGAGTCTTTAAATGGGAACAGAACTGAAACTGGTGAGCTGAGATGTTCCTCAGCCTCTGACCTTTGCTGGAATGTGAGCATCTCCAGGATTAGCTGGATGAGCGCTGATCAGGATGACACTGATCCTCAACCCTCATGCTTAATGTGTGTGTGTGTGTGTGTGTGTGTGTGTGTGCAGTGTCTGGAGTTCGGCGAGGGCTCTGTGACCGGCGACATGTGTGAGGACCTGTGTGTCCTCAGCCTGGTCGAGTACAAACGCTGCCTCTACTACGAAAATGGGAAGAAGGTGATCGAAGCGCGTTGGCGAGGAACTCCCATCATCCTGAAGTCCAAACTGGAGAACTTCTCCTCCTACGAGCCTCTGGGACTGGTGGACTACCCGGTATTTATTTCTGTGTTGCTGTTTTCCCGTGTGTGTGTGTGTGCGTGTGTGTGTTTGTGTGTGTGTGTGTGTGTGTGTGTGTGTGTGTGTGTGTGTGAGACTCCTGTAACTCTTCTTCTCTGCTGGTCTTCTCTCCCAGCAGGATGCAGCAGAGCAGCTCTCCCCGCTAGACATGGTTTTCTACGCCACTATGGAAGTAGGTCACATGATCTGGAGCCTCGGAGGTGAACCAGTCCTAACATGTCTCCTGCTCGTGGGTCCAGGTGAGGAGCGCCCTGGGCCTGACTGAAGGTGACGATGATGAAGAAGGAGGCGGAGTCAATGGCTCTCTGGCCAGACTGTGGGGGAACAAGCTGAAGCTCCATGAGAGGACCTACTCCAGAGCAGAGCTGGACTCACTGTGGGCTCTGCTGCAGCAGGAGGAGTACACCTTCCTCCGGTACGCACACACACACACACACACACGCACACACGCACACACACACACGCACACACACACACACACACATCCATACTTTAGACCCCGTGGTGCGTTCACTGCCCTGCTGGCCAGTGTAATCTGGAAACACATGGGAGAAACAGCAGAAGATGATGTCATATCTACAAACACGCGTGGCTCGCATCCATGTGAGGGTCAGATGGTCATAAAGGGTGAGAACACATCTGGAGGACAGATGTGACCCCTACTGAGGGTCTTCTGAGTGCGTGTCTTTCTCTGGTTGTGCGTGTGAGTCTCACTTTTCCATCTCCTCTGGTTGTTCTCCAGGGTTCTGCAGGACCTCAGTGTCCACGTGGCCAAAGTTTTGGGTTCCTGTGGTCATTTCTATGCAGTGGAGTACCTGTCAGCTGGACACACCTGGGACCAGAACATCTTCTCACTGGAGGGGGTGGGTGTCTCTGGACAGGACAAACCCAAACCTCTGGGCAGGTGGACCTCCAGAGAGATGGTCCATCGCATCGCGTTAAGCTTCCTGGACATGGTGTCACACTTTGACCATGACTTCACCCACAAGCTCCACCTCTGTGACATCAAACCTGAGAACTTCGCCATCAGGAAAGACCTGACGGTGAGGATTCATGTCCGTGAAACCTGAAGCATCCTCTGAAACCAGCCCCCAAATATGTTAGATCACATCTTCACCCATCCTCCCAAACCGGTAGAGATGATCCTCACTGGTCCATCCTGGTTTCCTGCAGGTGGTCGCCATCGACGTGGACATGGCCTTCTTTGAGCCGAAGATGAGGGACCTCCTGGACCAGAACTGCAGCAGTGATGAGGACTGCAGCTTCTTCGACTGTTGGTCCCGGTGTGACCTGACCAGTCGTCGGTGCAACCCTCGGCGCCACAACAGCAACCTGCAGGTGACGCCGGCAGTTCTGGAAGCATCTCAGCAACCTTTCATCTGCAGCTCGTTAGCATTGAGACGCTACTTCAGCGAAGCATTTTCATAACCCAAACACACTTCTGAAGGTTTCTGACCGTCAGAGCCAGAGGCTGTTAGCTCCCTCGCTGTTAGCTCCAGTTAGCATGATGCTAATGTGCTAACTGTGCGAATAGAAGCACACAATTAATGAAACCTTTTAACGAATGGCTGGTCCACGGAGATGCTGGATAACCCAAAAGCAGTGAAATCTTTAGAAATTGTGATGATATCAGACGACAGGAACGAACTTTAATGGAATAACGTTGCTATCGTGGATGCTAATTTGAGAGGAACCGTGAAGAGCATGAAGTGAAACAGAGAAGCAGCACATTCAGCCACCATCATGGTCTCGTCTGTCCTGACCTTCATCCGTCCAGGCTGCTTTGTTCTTCCCTCTGATCGGCTCCTTTCTTTCTTCTTCAGGTCATCTGTGAGAAGATCTTCAGACCATGGTTTTCTCCCACACTCCTGGGCACCAGAGCAAAGCTCCCTCTGCAGGTGTGTGTGTGTGTGGGGGGTTATCCCCTCACAGAAGAACAATTTTGTCACCTCTTTTTTGGAGGGTTACACCTGTGGACTGAAATTCTCCTGTTGGTCTGCAGGTGGAGCTGCAGCGAGCAGTGCAGGAGTGTTCTGAAACAGAAGAAGGGGACGAGAAGATGCAGAAGGACAGAGGAGCAGAGGGAGGACAAAGCCGAGGGATCCATCAGCGACTCCTCAGCATCCTCACCCGCCTCCTCCAGGATGAAGGCGCTTCAGGGGAGGGGGGAGGGAGCAGGGAGGGGAGAGGCCACGCCCACACGGCGCTGAACTTCTGAGGAAGGAGAAGAAAACGACCCTTTCTCCAAGTAGCAGCTCACGGATGACGATGAAGAACAGACATGAGTCCTGATTGTACAGATGTTCAGATGTCCTCCTACTTCACCAATGAAGACAATGGAGCTTTTTCTCCACGAGCCGTGATATTTGATAGGAGCGGCTTGATTTGGTGGCCAAGAGGAGACGACCAGAGCTTTGTTGCAGGTTCAGGATGTTCTGGTACCGCCAGCAGATGCCCACAGCTGGATCCATCTGAGCCGTCTTCTCCTCCAGGGATGAGAGCTCCTGCGTCTGTACAAGGATTCCTGAGCTTCCACTAGTACAAGAAAAAAAAACAATGTAAGATTGTATTTGAATAATGACAATAAATATAACACAGATGTTTGAAAAGCTTTGTTAAAATTTACATTTGTGATTGTGAGATTTTGTAAAAGCTAAAATTAAACGATAAGAAAAGATTATTTTTCTTTTTTTGTTGCAGCCAAAAACGTTGTTTTCCCATCAAAGCCAGACTTCATTTCAGATTCTTTTTAACAGAAAAGTTATTTTCAAACTGCCACACGAAGATGCTACTGTTGTTATCAGAAAAGTGCTAGGCTAAGACGCTGCGTTTTATCATAAACCTGCGTATTAATGTGTTTACCTGCCATTGTTGACTCATATCCCAAAGTGGTCCGGCACCGACTGTGGCGTCCGTCCCAAACACGCTGGGATGGGCGTCACTGGGATGTTGGGTTCTGATGGAGACTCATGACAGAAACAGAAAACTATCAAACTGAGCATGTCCTGACTGTTCCCCACTGGCAGCCACGGCTGGCAGGAGGGTCCGTGTCTACGTGCTGGAGGAGGCGCCACTCTAGAGAGGAACGACGACCTCTTGGGTTTGGGTTTGCCCCCGTTTCACTGGGTTGAGCAGTTGTGAGTCGGGCCTTTGCTCGCTGGATGTGACCAGGTCCTGGTCCTGAGGGATCCCTGTGTGTGGCCTGATCCAGGTATCAGGGATCACATCACTCATATGCAGCTTCCGCCGATTGTGGTGCCTGATTCATTTATTTCTTTACACAGAATCTCATAGAAGGTGTCACTGGCTGTGGCCGCCTGTGGGGCTGGAAGCCTTCATGCCGGCCCTTACAGAGACCAGGTCCCAACATTGTAGCTGTGCTGTTGAGCTCTTAATGTAACCGCTTCTGTCTTTGTTCAGCCGCTTTGATGTGCTGCTGAGGAGTCGCCCGGACCTCGTTAAGGCTCATTTCCAGCTCCTGCACATGGTCAAGGGGCTTAGATGTTAGGTGTGAATCTCTGCACCCCCTAATCCAGTATGCTGCCATTTCCAGGGGCATGTGCTCTACTATTCTTATTAGATGTCAGTGTTTTATGGCTCTTCAGCTTCACTTGACTTTCTTTTTTTAAAGAAGGAATACAGAGGAGGCTTATTAGCTGCCTGCCAGCTCCTGGTCATAGCTTTCCTTCTACACTTCCGGTGTTTCACTCGCTCATGCTAGCCGCAAGCATGCAGTCAGTGGATGTAATATTTCCTGTTGTCTTTCGTTAATTATCTTGGTCCAACTGGACGGTTCGATGTCCATGTTGGAGTCAGAGCTTTGAATTATTCCAATTAAAGCTGCTGGTTGGCGCATCAAACACACACAAAAAAGCTGGACTTCCTGATCCGATAAAAACCGCTGCTGCGCATGCGCAGTGGCCACAGGGAGGCCGGGATTGCGCAGTAGCGGTTCTGAAAAGCGCGCCAACCACTCGGGTTCTACCGGGTTCGTTTGACTGGTTCTGTGGTTCATAACGGGCTGATTGTGACTGTTACGGCAAAGTAGCGTTTCAGTAAAATGTAATGTATGGTGTTTCTGTTAAATAGGTGTTAATCTGTGAAATAGCCCCGATGATGAATTAAAATCCGGTTGTAGTTGATAGTTTACATTGCGACGGTTAAAATGAGGTTATTATTCCACGGTGTGTCCACAAGACGGTCGAAGCTTATAATGGAACGACAATTGTCCCAGCTCGGCGCCCGTAGAAAGCAGGAAGTAGGCGGAGTCTGCGCCCTGTCTCGCGCCACCAGAACACCTTCTACGGTTCTTCTCCACCCAGTTCCCAGCAGACGGAGCCACTACGGCCCAAATCAATGAATCCTTGTACAATCTTTATCTTCTCAGTTTAAGCTGTTTTTTTCTTTTGAGTTGTTTCCAGCAGTAATAGAAGAACTTGCACCTTTTCCAGCCCCTCGTCCATTTTAACACCATTTGTTCATTTTTCAGCCGTAGATTCACATATATTTGTTGTAAAACCTGGTTGTTACCGGCTATCCTGCACCAGCCTGTCGTTAGCAACGTTAGCAACACGCTTTAGGTGATAAGAAAAGGCTTTACTGGGTACAAACATGCTGCTACCAAACTTCCGGGTACATTACCGCCATCTGTCGGACAACAGTGTGCATCACAGTGATTAGAGAGGAGGGACAGATTCTCTCGGGGGGGGGGGTCCCTAAATGACCTCTGGTCACTCATCACAGTTGGAAAAGTAAATGCTTTTTAACTTGTAAGAGGACTCTGCAGGGCCCACAGGAGGGGGTCAGGCTGGGTGGAAGATAACGGGCTCTGTTGACAGCTGGAGAGAAACATCATGGAATGTTCCTGAATGTTGAGCTGAAACATCTTATCAGCAGTCCAGGCTCATCTGCTCCTTCCTGGGAAACATTGGACAGAGGCGGCTCTTGTAGCTGTGAATAACTGTTAGCAGAGAATCCAGCTCACTCACACACACACACACACACACACACACACACACCGAGCCAACTGAAGGAATCAGTTACGTTTATTTTTGACAGAACTTCACAAATGTACACTTTAGAACAGATGTAGAAATACACACGAACAAAATGTATCAACACTGTATAAACCCTGGAAAAATGGAACTTTCCTGTTAAACAATAAATGTAAAGATCTTAAATGAGGTTTTTGATGCCTGTGTTTGTGATTCAACACAATGAAGGAGCCAAACAGAGCTATTCCACAACTGATACTGTGAGTGTGTGTGTGTGTGTGTGTGTGTGTGTGTGTGTTTCTGGCCTCAGTCAGACGAGCCATAACCTTCAGGATCAACTCCTTCCTGTTCTCAACACTCTTCCTCTTGACTCAAGAGACTAGCTGAGGAAGAGCAGGTTCTCCTGACCTGGTTCTTCTCTCCACATCTGGACCTGCAGATGTGACCTGGAACACAAGAGGAGGAGGTCAGGACGTGAAACTGGGTGTGGGACAGCCTGTGCTGCTGGTGTATGAGGGAAGGGTGAGTGCGGTTCTGTTTGGATCCATCTATGTAACAGGTGTAACAGACTCACCTGTGAGCTGCTGTCAGATGAGGTCCGATGTTTGGGGATTGCTTCAGAACTTTGTTCCGTGGTGGTTTTCAGGGGGCATCTGAACTTTGCTGCAGGAGGAGCCCAGAGACGAGGCTGGCCAGGTGGTGCTCTGACCAGGTTGTGGGCTGGGAAGGTCATGGGGGTCAAATGAGAGGTCTCCCCACTCGCCCCAGGCAGCCGCTCCTTCTGCCTCCTGAGGCGCAGCAGAGCCAGGCTGGCCTGGCGGGAGGGACGCCTCTTCGTAAAGATGGGAACCAGTTTGGGGGGGGTGGACTGCTCAGAGGAAGAGGAGGAAGAAGCAGATCCGTGGCTCAGGCCGGTCCTGAATCCACAGTCCTGAAGCCTCTGGGCTCTCTCCTGCTGAGAGGAACCTTGAGTTGAATGCTGTGATGCGAAGTGAGGCATTGTGGGTAATTGATGAGGAACATTTGGGACTTGGGGGAGCGGCGGGCTGCGGCAGGAGGTGGCGGCTGTGTTGATGTCATCACCCAACACCTGAGGAGGAGTGAAAAAGCGTTTCTGATGTTTTCATGCGTGTAGATAGAAAAAGACCGATTTGCTGTTTACTGCGCCCCCTAGTGGTTAGAAAAGAGACCTCAGGATTGCTTTGGGGATTTTGAGGATTTAAAATTAAGGTTAAATTGAAAAAAATAAGAAAGTAAACCCACCAATATGAAAGCTGCAGCTGATCTTTTAACTGGTACCAGGAAATGAGAGCACTTTTCTCTGGCGCCAGCGTCACTTCATCGGCTTCCTGATGGCTTTAATTTATATATATATTTATATTTGCCCCCCCCCAAGGACGGCAGGTCAATCTTTGCTGGTTCTCCCCAGACCCAGGAGGAAGCTGAGAGGCGCCCACACTTCTTGTCTTTGGTTTTAACCCATATGAGGCTGCATTTTATTGGGACTTTTACGGCCTTTTATTGTTGATTTCTTTGTTTTTGTGTGTGTGTGTGTGTGTGTGTGTACCTGCACCGGTGTGCTGACAGCGTCCGTGCAGCGACTGCGTTTTCTGCTCAAACAAGTAGGGAACCCGCACACGTTGTGCAGACTGGTGCGGACGTCAGACAGGAAGGCGCTGAGCGCCCCCTGCTGGTCACGCCGGGGACAGCGCTGTACCTGCTGCAGGCGGATGCAGCTGAGCGGGTATCTGCGGGTATCATGATGGTCAAAGAACGTGTGACGCAACCCGTCCTGAGGTCCCGGTGGACCGCCGGTACTGTCAGACCGCACCAGTCACCATTGCAACATGTGCTGCTACCCTGCCCACTGCTGATCCTCTTCAGGCCTCTCGGCTGGACTCCTGTTTGTTTTAGGTTTTGCAGGTTGGGTGCTGATGTGCAAAGCTTTGGTTTGGCTGGTACCGTTGTTTACCTGAGCTTCTGCATGTTTACCTTCCTGTCAGGACTTTGAGATCTGCTGATAAATTATTCAGGATACGTGAAGAGGCGCTCTCCAACCAGTCTGAAGTAAATGCTGCAGTACACCAGCTCCTCCTCTGGCAGCTCAGGAAGGGTGTAACCATACTGGAGCACACACACACACACACACACACACACACACACACACACACACGTCTGACTGAGTTGAGTTCACTGCAAGGAGTCGCATGATAAATTATGTGATTTTATGCATTGGTGTGTGTACCAAGCTCATCCAGTGGTTCTGCAGGTCTCCATAAGTCCTGAATGGTCCATCTTGAGGAAGCTTATGGCTGATTCTGATGATTTGGCCTTTTTTCATACTGCACACACACACACACTCAGAGAGTAAGGACACACACACACAGAGTCAGGACACACACACACACACACAGAGTCAGGACATACACACACACAGAGTCAGGACACACACACACACACACACAGAGTCAGGACACACACACTCGGAGAGTCAGGACATACACACACACACAGAGTCAGGACACACACACACACACACACACACACAGAGTCAGGACACACACACACACAGAGTCAGGACACACACACACACTCGGAGAGTCAGGACATACACACACACACACAGAGTCAGGAAACACACACACTCAGAGAGTCAGGACATACACACACACAGAGTCAGGAACACACACACTCAGAGAGTCAGGACATACACACACACACACACAGAGTCAGGAAACACACACACACAGAGTCAGGACATACACACACACACACACAGTCAGGACACAGACACACACACAGAGTCAGGACACACACACACACACACACAGTCAGGAAGTTCAAACACAGATTATCCATCACTGCTGTTCCTCGGTGTGTCCACGTCTGACCTGGGCAGCACGTGACACCAGACTCTTCCAGCAGGGGGCAGCTCCAGAAACGAGTCAGGATGACTCCAGAACCTTCTGAGGACGCAGGGAGCGAGGTCCAAGTCCTCCAGCTGGACATCAAACACAATAATATCTCTGTTGATGTGTTTGCACCATTTTGAGTCCTTTCTCTACTCATACGGTTGGTGGAGGAGCTCTGATGGTGTTTGCTTCCACGCTGATGCACAGCTGATCTTCAGAGGCGTTCCACTCCACTCCTGGAGGGAGACAGACGTTAACGTTGCCACGCTGCAATCAGGGCCAGATTTCACCGTGACGACCGTGGCTAAGCTGCAGCTAGCTTCTAAGGTCTCTGATCCGGTGCTGCAGACTTACGGACGGCGTCCATCTTCCCTCGCTCACTCACAAAGTCTTTACCTGAGAACAGAGAAAGACCTTTCAGTGTGACCTCCAAAACGCCTGTTTTTAAACGGAGTTACGTCACCATAGCAACGGCGCTATTGGCTGGAGTTGGTTAAGTTGCTTTAGTATTTATGAGAGTCCACTGTTATTTATTTGCCGCCATTTTCATGGTCACAAACTAAAGCGAGTTCAGAAGGAGTCAGGTCATGAATCACATCAGGATGATTTAAGCTTCACTGGCGTGTTGACACACGTCTGAAGCGGGTGAACGGGGGTCACCCGGATGTGCTGGTCTGGACCCGGACAGGGGCGACTGTGGAGAACTATTTTCAGGGCTTGTTGGTGTTTGAGGTCTTTATCTCGGCAGTGTTGCAACAGCCCTGACATGTGGACACACAACCTTTACCCTCTTCTGAACCATTATTAAACTTGACCTTTGACCACAGGTGAGTCTGCACAGCACGACTAATCTGAGCAGCAGTAAGGACCGGTTTATCAGACTGGGCTTAAGGTGAAGGTGGAGCCGACGGTTGCATCACTCGCTGCTGCTCCGCAAACGATCGTCCACGGCAGAAATGTCAGGATCACCGCAGGCGCTGTTGCTAGCACTGTTAGCACTGCAGCTAGCACCGCTAGCTCTGTTAGTCACAAATGTCCTGTCTGGACACACGTTCTGGGTAGGTGAGCAGCAGCCTAATAATCAGGTTAATGAACGTCTGTCACGGCACCAAACCGTGGAAGGCAACAGTGATGGACACAAACATTCAGGGTCAAACCGTAAGACAGATATTACAACCATAAACAAAGTTAACTACCGCTGACGAGGAAGAGGCCAGCTTTGTTCCAGCTGGGCGAGAGTCTGGTGGTCACAGAGAACGAGAGACAAGCCTGCAGAACAGCTGGAGAGACACGCTGAGGGGGGCCCAGCTACCCACACACACACACACACACACACACACACACACACACACACACACACACACACACACACACACACACACCAGTAAGTGAAGGTAAGCAGAAATGTTCCTGGATGATGACGCTGTGACACTGACCATCAGTCGACGTCTCTTTCCAAACATCTGGATCACACCCGTATGGAAAAGCTGGAGCTGAAGCAAGAAAAGTCCAACTCAGAGAACCGGAGAAGGGCCAGCGTGTGTGTGTGTGTGTGTGCGTGCGTGTGTGTCCTACAGCCATGACCACGGTGATCTCGGTGAAGGACTCCGGAGCTGCTGAGGCCAGCACATCAGTGTGGAGCAGCACCAGCTCTCTGTACAAACACATTTGAGTTGGGACACTTGGACATCCCAAAATGCTTTATGATGTCCTGTGAGCTTCATACTCAGTAATATCAATGTCTACTTTTAACTTTGAGACACCCACAAAATGGCGTCCTCCCTTTTTAGTGCACTATCAAGGCAGCAGGGGGGTTTCAGACGCAGCGGGACATTAAAACTAGCGAGTTAAGATGATGTCGGGCACCTGCAGATCTTCATCTGTTCGCTCCTCGGCTCCTTCTCCTCCTCCCGTAGAGTCAGAGTGACGCAGCACAAATGAGTGAAGTCTGGAAGGTCCAGAAGAACCGTGGAGGACCGGACAGCCGAGCCCATTGGGTCCACACCTGCGGGAAACCTGGGTTTTCTCGGTTGACCAGCATCCAGATTAAATGGGTCTTAAATATTAAAATGCGAACGCATCTTTGGTGGTTGTGCCGTTTTATTTTAAACGTTTACTCCTTAGCGATCCTGACCGGTATTAATCACAGTGAAATGTGTAGCACAACTATAGTTTTAAACATGAAAATGTCGACTCACCTGTTTCCTTAAAGGCGCGCTTCGTTAGCTAAAACGAGCTAAATGCTAACCGCGGAAACGAGACTTTTCTTAGAATCGTTCTTAAATCAACTGTTTCTTACCCTAAAACCAATCGGTAAATAAACCAGCTGGGAAACGAACAGATTTTGTAAAAACTACGACCAATTAAGTTAGAATATCGGCTATTCTCAGAAGGTGAACCAACAATTAGAATACTGCGCACTTCTGCTGGTACAAGAAAACAAACTACTCTGTCCAGCTCCGAGGAGGTTTTACACATTATTTCACTTTTACTTTTTAACTTCAACATCTCCAGCGACTACGGAGCCCCTCTGGGGACTTCGGGTTTAAAACCCAATGGCAGCGTGTTGGTTGTCTTTGTGGAGTGGTTGGGTTTAATGTTATGCTGTTCATAATTCATGAATAAAGGTAGCCTGGTTATAACATGATGTTGTATTGTTATTGTTGCCATGGTGAGAGAAATGTCCACACAGCCGATGAATGAATGAGGGTTCCTGCATGTCTCCAAGGCCTGTAGAAAGTAGCTGTAGTGTGTGCAGCTTCCAAAACCATCCCAAAACCACTGCTGCAGATGCCATATGGCTTTAACTTATCATAAGAATCTACATGCCAGATATAGTCAGGTCCTTCAGCAAAGTGCTGCCTAGATTAGTCCTGCTGGATGACTCCAACTTCCCGGGTGTCACCAAATTCCTCAGATTTAAGCTCATGCAGTCAAATTTAGTGCCTCTTGCTAAGAACTACTCCATAGTTTAGGATTGACAATATGGATGACATTCTAATTTATACCTATATATATGATTCTAATTTATACCTATACTGTATATATTTTTTACTAGCCTATTACAGCTTGTTCATTGCAACAGTAGTACTGCTGGATTGATTAATGAAGTGTTATTATTATAATTATCATTATTATTAAAATTAGCAATTGCTCTTTTAAAACTAAAGCTGTTAATAACACACACACACACACACACACACACACACACACACACACAATAGTTGCGTGAGAAGCAAGTTCCTTGAAAATGTTCAACTTTGGCCTCGTCCTTGCTCAAAGTTCGACTATGATTGACAGCCTGTTAGCCAATTGGAGAGTCTTGGTCAGAGGTGAGCTGGACAACAACCAATAGCAGCGCGAAGGAGGCAGAGGGGCGGGCATATATTTGGCGACGTCACATAGGTAGGCGGGGCTCTGACCGGAAACCTTTCTTCCACAATAAAATCAATCCCCCGTCTTCAGAACAGGGGACCGCGATCACATAACGAAACAAGAAAAAAAACACCTTTTCGCACCACGAGATGACCACACATGACGTCAGAGGCTTGCTGTTGTGTCCTAAGGTGTCTTCATATTCGTTGATTTATTCTGGTTTAATGAGTGTGAATGTGTAGGGTTTTTACTTTTAAGGAACCTCCCGGAAGTCCTCCCCCACCGCACAGGAGTGAGGAGTTCGAAGAAAGTTGAATCAACGTAAGAGAAAGTGGGTTAAATGTCGGAGTTTCTGTGGAATCACGGTCGCTGCAGGATTATATAACCAGCCAGACTCCGGCGACTCTCGCCCAGACACACGCGCCTGAACACGGACACAAATGGGTGAAACGTCGGAAAAGAGCCCGAGCGGAGTGAAATACTTCCGTCTGTCCGAGATCGAAGAACAGAAGTCGATTAAATCAACGTGGATCATCATCAACTACAAAGTTTATGATGTGACCAAGTTCCTGGAGGAGGTGAGGACCATTGTGGAATAGTCACGGGGCCACAAACTCTACAGATAATCAGACAGTGGTGCCGGTATCGTGGGAAAAGGAGGAATATGTGTGGAAAAGAAGGGAAGTGCTGAGGAAATGACCGTTTTTACCAGTGCTCAGGTCTGATGGGGAAGCTGAGAGATGCAAATGTCCAGGAAACGGAGGAATCAAAGATTGACGTGTTTTCTGCATCACTTTTTACTGCATCCATCACAGCGCCCATATTTTCTATTTCAATTCAAATCAAAAGGAATTTATTTAGGACGCACAATTAAAACAGCCCAGGTTGACCAAAGTACTGTAGAATGCAGCACAGCCAGGAAGGCCTGGGAGAAGTGACCCTTTAAGATAAGCTACCTTTACCTTAAAGAGCAGCTGACGGACGGTTCCAGAGTCCAGGGGCGGCTACATCTGGAGTAGCTGAACAAATATTTACCTGGAGGAATCATCTGTTTCAGGGCGACACACTTAGCTGCTAATTCTGGCCTCGTTCATCAGGATATCAGACGTTGGAGGGACGTCTCCTGTGCGGCGACGAGGGTCTTGATGAAAGATTCAGGAGTAAAGTTGCTGTCATGACGTCATTTCAACACTCCTGTGACAGTTGTTTGGTTAATTGCTGGATTGATTGATGATTTCTTGGTGGAAAAGCATAAATATGCTGCATAATCTGCATAAAAAGGAGCTCATCCAGGCCTCTGATCGTCACATTATTGATTAAACTGAAATAATCCTGGATGGTAAATTATTTATGGCTGACCTCTGAGGTCGGTGACCTCCGACCTCTGGGTTTTCTCTCCACCTGATTATATGCTGGATATCCCTCAGGTGAGGCAGGAGCGTGTTTACTGTCACGGCTCATTTCACCGTGCCGAAGGGTGAACGGTCCAGACCTGTCAATCATTCCATGCTCGCGGCGCTAACCGTTAGCATCGTTGTTGTTTGTTTTCCACACCAGCACCCGGGAGGAGAGGAGGTGCTGCGGGAGCATGCGGGCGGGGACGCCACGGAAAGCTTCGAGGATGTCGGCCACTCCACCGACGCCAGAGAGATGGCGGGCAGCCTGCTGATGGGCGAGCTGCACCCGGTCAGTGTCCACGCCCGGACGCACTTTGGTTACTGTCGTCTGTCGTCTCTAATCTGAATCTGTTCGTCTGCAGGATGACAGACACAAGATCGAAAAACCACAGGTGAGACAAGCCCCGCCCACTTTTACACAATCTAATGAGGTGACGTCTGGAGGGGCGGAGTCTGATCGTGTGTGTTGGTTGCAGGAGACGTGGGTGACACCTGTGGCGGACGAGTACAGGTAGAGTGAACTGAGCGTCTCCATGGCAACATCAGCCCCCCTGTCAATATGTGGACCTGGGGATGGTTAGGAGGTCCTTCGAGATGTCCTTCCTGAGGGTTAACCAGGTTAGCAGCGGTAACTAGCCACCTCTCTGCTTAACTTGAGTTCTTTCTTGCAGCAGTTGGACTAACTGGGTCGTTCCCGGTCTGGTCGCCATCCTGGTCACCATGCTTTACCGCGTCCTCACCAGCGACTGACGCCATCGTGGACCAGACCAGGGACCAGACCAGGGACCAGACCAGGGACCAGACCAGTGGACCAGACCAGGACGTGGAGGCGCCGGCCCACCTGTCCCAGCTTCACCTTGATAATGAACATTTTACTACAATTAGTGTCCTCACAATCACTCATCATGAGAATGTGGACGCTGCCGTGCTGCTGTCACGCCGTGGTCACGCCGTGGTCACGCCGTGGTCACGTGACCAGCGTTTGCAAGTCTGTCGCTACCTTTTAATCATGTGATGTGGAATGTTTTATTTCATTTAAAGGTTGTTTTACAGTTCATCTGAAACTCAATGATTTGCTTTCTTTACTCAGAAATTTAGAAAAACTGACCTTGTTGCTTTGAAGTCTGGCTTCTTTTATCCATTAAAGCAGTTCCAGAATATGAGAAATAAACCAGCGTTTACTCACACACACACACACACACACTCTGACACACACACACACACACACACACACTCCGTGTTCCACCTGACTCACATGATGACGTGAGCAACAAATGATCGAACATCTGCCCTGAGGCCCGGTTCCTGTGTGTTCTGATCCATAATCGGACTCACGATGGTCCTCGCGTCTCATAAACGACCGTCTTCATCATGTGACCACGGGGCTCCTGACGTAACTTGTTATTCTGGTCTGGCGCTGACGTCACCGGCCAGAGCGTCTGTTCGAGGAGGGTCAAGGGAGCGCCGACGTCACGTTTGCTCAGTTGCTGCTCGATGACGCACGTGTCGTCTGTGCGTTCCATGAGCGCAGGTGACTCACAGTGTTGACCAGAACACGCTGTTACCGAACGACTGTTTCAGTAGGAGATGGAGGAAAGCTGAGGGGTGGAGCCTTCAGGGACACACCTGCTGTCAACCGGACACCTCAACAACCTGTAGCAAAGCACCTGAGTGACTGCTGCTAAACACTGGATGACTGATGATGGATTCAGTCGTCTGATCGTTTATGTTTCTGACTGTTGATGTGCAGGTTTCTGGCTGTTGATATGGTTTGACTGTTGATATAAAGGTTTCTGGCTGTTGATATGAAGGTTTCTGGCTGTTGATGTGAAGGTTTCTGACTGTTGATATGCAGGTTTCTGGCTGTTGATATGAAGGTTTCTGACTGTTGATATGAAGGTTTCTGGCTGTTGATATGAAGGTTTCTGTCTGTTGATATGAAGGTTTCTGACTGTTGATATGAAGGTTTCTGACTGTTGTGAAACTGTTTCTGGTTGTTGATATGCAGGTTTCTGGCTGTTGATATGAAGGTTTCTGACTGTTGTGAAACTGTTTCTGGTTGTTGATATGCAGGTTTCTGGCTGTTGTTATGAAGGTTTCTGACTGTTGCGAAACTGTTTCTGGTTGTTGATATGCAGGTTTCTGCCTGTTGTCGCTCCACACATGGTAACAGGTGAAAGTTGTGGGTTGTGACATATCAGTGCGCGCGTCCGCGACACGCTCACAGGTGAGGGTGAGGGTAGGGGGCGCTCGTATAGAAGCCAGACCTCCGGGATCACCGAGGACTCCTGACCGGCCCTGCAGGTTCCGATCGACGGCCGCCCGCCGGGGTCCCATGTCCCGCTCACTGCTCCAGTTCCACGCCGGCGGAGAGTCGCCCTCTCCGGGCCAAACGGCTGAGAACGGCCGGGGAGAGAACGAAGAAGCAGATGAGGAGGAAGATCTGGACGATGAGGCAGATGCCTCTCAGCTGGAGAGGTTCATGAGAGACCGCAGGAGAGCGCGGTCCCTGCCAGCCTACCCCGCCGCGCTCCTGGACGGGGTCCCGGAGAGCGACAGCAGAAAGCGGGTCAAGTTTGCGGACTCGATGGGCCTGGACCTGGCCAGCGTCAAGCATTTTAGTGCGCTGGAGGAGCCGCAGATTCCGAGCAAGGTTCTGTCCAGGCACAGGAGCTTCCCCCCACAGGAGCTTTTCACAGACCTGTGCCACAGCTTCACGTCCAGCCTGGACCGCCTGGTCTCCTGTTTCCCGGAGCCCCTGGACACGGAGCGGAGAGTCCAGCTGCTGCGCGTCTGTCTGGAGAAGATCACGATCACCCATTTCGAGGTTCGGGGACAGATCCGGGTCCTGTGCGGCCGCAGGGTAAAGGAGGTCGGGGTGAGGTACACCTTCAACGACTGGCTGTCCCATGTGGACGCGCAGGCTCTGCACGTGGCCGCGGAGGAGTCCGGGACGGTGGGAGAGCGCTTCGGCTTCACCGTGTACACGCCGCCCTTCATGGACCCCAGCTCGGCCGTGCACTTCGCCGTGTACCTGAAGAGCGACGAGGGCGAGTTCTGGGACAACAACGAAGGCCGCAACTACACGCTCCGGTACCGGTGCATGGGCGGAACCAGCGCAGCGTTCACCTGAAGCCTGGAAGCGCCTCTGATTGTAGCTCCCCAACAGGGTTTCAAGATGAAGGAAGGCCTGAGAGGAACCTCCTCAACATGTTTACAAGTCTCATCACTTTACCTCAGAACTGAGCTCAGTCCGATCAGCTGATCAATCATCACGTCTGATCCGGATCTTCACCAAAGGTTAATCAATAAAACCAGACAGTTAAGGAGGACATTTCCCTTCAGATCGGATGCAGAAACACCTCCTCAGGTGGACTTCAGGATAGTAACCTGTCAGCTAAACATGCTTCAGAAACACTGTGGCCTTAAAGAGGCCTAGAAATCTAAATACTAATGATTCACATGTTTCATGATCATCAATAATTTACTGATTGTGTTTATTTTTAGGTTTTTTCTTGTAACATTTTAAGATTTTCTGCAAATGTGAAGTGAATTGAAAATAAAACGTCCTACTGGTGATAACATTCATGCAGATATTGTTTGTTAGCAATCGCTGGCGCTCCTGTTAGCAATATCAGCGTTAGCCGGTTGTCATTAGCTCTTATTAGTCCCAACTTTACACATCAAAGCTGGGTCAGGCAACACGTGATCTTCGGCTGCTTGAGGCTAAATTTACTACCATCGGCGGTTAATCAGGTCGTCGTCCTGACAACCATCTGTCCATCATCTTCACCTGATGGTCAAAGTTCCAAAGTTCAGCGAATCTGGAAATAGTCCTGTTGACCGAGATGATGACATCTATTTGATCTGTCCACGTGGGACAAGATGAAAGCCAGTGCAGGTAGACGTCAAACGTGGGCGTCGACCAATGATGACATCATGAAGATCTGATTCCACAGGCTTTGCTTGATTTGGACCAATTTTAATCATGTTCTGATTGGGCGGGGGAGGGGCGGAGAGAACAGGGCCCGAGCGGTGCTTCCTCCAGGCCCAAGAGGACCAGGCCCAAGAGGACCAGGCCCAGGAGGACCAGGCCAAGAGGACCAGGCCCAAGAGGACCAGGCCCAAGAAGACCAGGCCCAAGAGGACCAGGTCCTGCGGGTTGAAGAGCTCACAGCTCGTGCACGGAACTGATGAAAAACATTGAGACTCAGCATTAAGTGGAGCATCTTGAAGGACGTGTGCTGCTCCGCTGTTGGATGCTCAGTATAAAAACACACACACACAGACACACACACCCACAGACACACACTCTTCTGGCTGTTGTATTTGAATGCATGAACACACAATTACAGTTGAACGATTGATGCATTTTTAATGTCTCCACAGTCAGCTGCTGTCACAGCTGATCACATTTGATGTTCACGGCAGGGGAATGTTATTGTTATATATTTATCATTATTCTATTTTTATACTATTATATCAGTTCTAAGTAGAAAATAACCTTTGATTGATCTCCAAACTGAAATCAGTGATGACAGAAATGTGATCGATCCATCCTGAAAGAGTCAAGAAAACTCTTAAAATGCGACGCACTCTGTGATGATGTCACATCCTGTTAGTCCGTTTATCCAACCACTGTCTTCTGGGACGCAAACATCCGGCCAATGCTGACCTGAAAACACACACACACACACACACACACACACACACAACACACACACACACACACACACACACACACACACACACACACACACACACACACACCAGATTTCAGTGGACAGAAGTGTGTGTGCAGAGATCGCGTCATGTCGCCGCTGCGCCAGCAGGGGGAGACGTGCGCCTACATATTCCTCTGCACCACGCACGTGCACACGCACGAACGTGGATGCGCTCTCCTGATTGGTGGCAGAGGGGTGTGGAAGGGGGCAGTTCTCTGAGCCAATCAGCTGTCGGGGGGCACATCAGTCATGTAAGTGATTGCAGCTGTCTTTTCTCTCTCTGCACATCTGTCCGTCTCCATGCCCCGCCCCCTACATCTGGCGGACCGATCAAACGCGCCCACCTCAGCAGCAGTGCATGCTGGGAGCCCTGCCCTGGGGCGTCCAGTGCAGGGGGGGCCGGGCGAATAAGAGCATCCGACGGACACACTGCTGCAAAGAGACAAAACAATGAGCCCAGAGGAGGAGGAGGAAGTGGGAGGGGCCACGTGGCGCAGGAGAGGCCCCTCGCCACGACAGCATGTTGATTCTGAGGTTCCGGACCACTTCAGAGGACCGGACGTGGTGCAGAGCTCATTTCTAAAGCCCCGTCCCTGGTACCAGGACCGAGAGCCTGCAGACGCTCCGTATGCTACAGCTAATTAGCTTATCACAGACAGTGGTAGCTAACGGCTAAAGCGAGGCGTTTGGACTCACTTGTCTCGATTCGGACCCTGACTATCAGCTGGTCCTGACCCAACACCAGAGCTTCCATCCTGAGCCATCTCACTGGGGTCGAGACCCGTCTTCCTGTCCATCGCCGTGTCAACCACACCACAGGAAGCCTGACGGGAACCATCTGCTGGTGCTAACTCGCTCTGCCCCAGCTCAACGTGTCAGAACCAGTCCAAGTTCACCCAGCACACACACCCGTGCAATCAGAACCTCCCGCTGCCCCCAGCACCAGCCCTGAGGGGAGGGCTTCCTCTACCACCGTCTACCTGTTACTGCTGGCAACCGTGAACACCCCCCCCCCCCAGGTCCTCACAAACCAGGACCCAACCAATTGTGCCCGTGTGAAAACGACCTTGACGCAACATGACAAAGCAAATTCCTGGATAGTTGGACGAGGCTGAGCTACACTGCAGGAGAAAGGCCACACACACACACACACCACACACACACACACACACACACACACACACACACACACACACACACACACACACACACCCTCCTCACAGAAGGTCAACACAGCTCTCTGAACAAATAGCTTTACCCACAATCCTCTGCTCTCTGCCACATGCACACACTTGTGGATCTTTTATGTTTTTACTGCCAAACAGATGTGGAATAATAATAAATATCAAATGGTCCTGAATCTGTCATCAATAGTTGTTGCTCAATATCCAGCTGTGCTCCGAATAAACATCCTCCTTCCAGTTCACATGTCGAGGAGAACTGACGGGGACATCTGCCGCTCGTCAAAGTAGTAATAACACTGGTAATAAGGCCCCTCTTCACCTATTACATCCCATAATAGAGTCTGGCGGCAGACCAGCGTTTCCAACAGGAAGCTGGATAACTGTCCCTCGTGGTCACGGGGATTTCAGGAGCCAGACCAGAACGCCGTATTTCTACGGAGTGTTGGAGTGTGTGTGTGTGTATGTGTGTGTGTGTGTGTGTGTGTGTGTGTGTCACCTGTCTCTGTATCAGTGCCAGGGTCTGCTGTCCTTCTGTTATCAGTCTCTCCACTGTGGTCGGATCTCCAATCGTCCTGTTGGCCCTGAAGGCATCACGAACCCGTCGCACTGCGTAGTTCCTAAACCAGGACGAGAAATGTGAAAACGGGTGGAGGAGGGTTGTCGGTTCGAGCCCCAGTGCAGACATGATATTCAAGATTCAAGTGTATATATATATATATACTGTATATATATACATACATACATACATACATATATACTGTATATAGACAGTGTTCTGGTGGTAAGGGGGTGCCAAAACACCGTCAGAGCACTGCCCTGGTACCCTTGAGCAAGGTACCAAACCCACAAATGCTCATATAGGACCCTGCCATGAACTGGCCACTCATCCAGGGGGGTCCTGCCTTCACCCCGCCCCCCCCAACCCCCCGCGGAGCCAGAAGGGATGAAGCAGTTAAGAAGAGAGAGAGAGATGAGAAACTGTTCTGTTGTATCAGATTAAATGGTTTCTGTGACATCACTGAATTTATAATGAGCTCAACAAAGCAAAACATGTTCTTCTTCTTCTATAGAGAATAAAGCTGGGTGAGAGACTCTTAAATCCTTTCAAACTGACTGAAACATAAACAAGCCAGAAGGATTCGACGTCCTCGTTTAAAGATAATTAAAATAAACGTGTCAAAGCTTCAGCGCTCACACACAGACGGCTCAACTTAACGTTCAGAGGTAAAACACACGTGTGTGTTTTCTCTCAGGGTCAGCAGATGGAGTTTATCCAACCCACTGATGAGGAGGAAAAGAGGACGAAGATCAGGGCGAGGAGGTCAGCTTTCATCTGATCGCTCAATAATTCAAGGCTTGGCGTCAAGAAGGCGACTGGGGAACCTCTGAATACACAAGTCACCCCTCCCCCGCCTCACACACTCACACACACACACTAAATTAACCATAGTGCTGATTATCTAATCATTTTGTATTGGTTAAACCAACAGTATTTGCCAGCTATTTCATTAAAATGATATTTTCATTGCTTAGAAGTTATTCGTCTATCCATGTTCAGCCACACTCAACAGGGTCACGTGCTCATGCGGGGGTGGGAGGGCTGGAACCCGTCCCAGACAGGGTCTCCTTGGACGTGTCAAAATTCATGGAATTGGACTCTGAGAGGGAGTCGAGCCGCTGGGATGAAAGCAGACCGCCATCAGCTCTAAGCCAGAAGTACAGGACGGTCTAGTGTAAACAGAAATACATATAGGCAGCTGTCATATAGGCTTAATGATCAAAGCCCCATCAAATAATGAGCTATTCCCTGGTGCATTAGCAGCTCCTTCAAATTTCATTAAAATCCGTTCATAGCATTTCGAGTTGTTTGCTAACGAACAGACAGACATCTGTCACATTAAAGCTTGGCAAAGGGAACAAATTAAAGAAAAATTAAACGAAAATGTTACTTTTTATGACCATCTAAAGACTGAATTTTCTGCAACTGCAGCATTATGACATGATCGGCAGATTAAAGTAGAACATAACTAAGGTTTGGCGGAGACACACACACACACACACACACACAAAGCTGTAAGCAGCCATTTTTATGTCATGTATGTGTGAAACTAATATGATAGAAAGACATTAATGTGCCTGAACAGGTGCAGCAGGAACAGCGATGCCGGCTCACATAAACAACCGTCAGCTACATTAGCAACGGCACCGTTCATGGCGCTGACACGCACTGTTCGGCCCCCGCGATCACTCAGATCAATCAAACATCCGCTCTTACCTGTAGTTGTACGAAGGAAACTTCTTACTCTCCGTCAGTAACAATTTATAAAGAGAAATCACTTGTGATCTTGTGGACGCCGACATGTTGATACTCATAACAGGGTCTGCCTGAAGGACCCGAAATATGTGCGACCAAAGCGTGCCTGTGAAAAATAAAATCACTCCCCGCCTCGGCTTTAATTTTCGCGCCTAACTTTTCTATTACTATTGTAGTATTTAACACCTGTGTTTTATTATACCGAAATAGGATCAAGGTAAACTAATTTAAATGTAATATATTTTTCAGCAGTCACACAGGCACGCATCCACCCACTAAACCGTTTCTAAACACTGTTGGGTGACACAAGGTGAGTGAGCTTGTCCATTGAAACCTCCTTAAAATACTCATTAATACATTAGTACTCTCTCGGTGTAGTTTAAAATTCAAAACTCAAAAATCCCCGAGATTACAGATGAAAATACGAACACAAAAGGGCAGCATTTTGTGCGTGGTAACGTTGCTCTGGGCTAGCATGTTAGCTTGCAGCTAAGTTTGCAGCTTGAGCAGAAAGTTCGAGTTCACGCAGAAGCAGCAGCGGCTTCGAAGGTGTCCTCCTGAATGCCGACTCTTCGTTGACCAGAAACATCTCAAGAAACTGGCAGAAGCTCCACAAACAGCAAGAGAAACTGTGCATTGGCTTTATCTCATTTTTCCTTTATAAACGTACTCGTCGCCTCAGTGGTGCCATTGGCTCGCTCGTCCTGCAGGTTCTCCTGTCCCTGCATCCGAAATGGGACGGTACATGCTCCTAGTCACCAGGAGTCCAAAATCACCTAATTTTTTTATACTCATCGACATTAAAATGGTGCAGCTTTGAACTGGTACCTGTTAGGCCACCATTGTCCAATAGGTGGAGATGACGGAGAGGGATAAACCCACATGCATGTGAGTGTGTTGGTCCTCCTTCTACTGGGCCCAGCCCTGATGTGGGTCAGCACCTGAGTTACCTGCAGCTACAACAGCCCCTGTGCACCAGCCTGGGATGCACTCTGCATTATATAAAAGGCCGCAGGACACGGGCAGCCAGCAAGGGTCTTTGACCTTTTACATTTGTCCTCACCAGCAGGTAGACCTTCCCTAACATTTCTGACCAAAGCCAGATTCTTGTCAGTAAAGATCTGCTGAAACAGCCTGAGACAACAAACAAGTGAAGGAATCAGAACTTTTGGAACTGTTGAGTAGTAGGACATGTTTAATGAGCTGTAGATGAACGTTATCCTTCCTTTCTTTGAAGAATCAAAGCTGCTCGTCCTCTGATCCCGCCATGTTCAGACTGGCAGAAAAATCCTTCTGAAGCACCTGGACCCAAACCGATGGATGCAGCTGCACCGCGGGGTAGACTGAGGTAAGCCTGAGCTTGGTAGCTTCTGGAGCCCCTCCATCACCACTGGAGCCCCTCCATCACCCCTGGAGCCCCTCCATCACCACTGGGGCCCCTCCGTCACCACTGGGGCCCCTCCATCACCACTGGAGCCCCTCCATCACCACTGGAGCCCCTCCATCACCACATCACTCCCATCTAACATCTTAACTGGATTCTGGTTCCAGATTAGATTAAAACTCATCCTGTCCTCATCTAAATGTAGGCGGAGTCCAGACCAGCGCTCAGGGATTCGTTTTGTTCATTCCTGTTTGTTTTAACATGCTACAACTCATTAATGTTGGTGTGTCTCTGGTGTCCAGCAGTTTGATGGGCCAATCATCATGAGGCTCCCCAACAGGCCCCTCAGCTTGCTCCGCCCCCTCCAGACTCACCTGTACTGTGTGGCAGCGTTCCAGACCAGCAGTCGACTCCTCAGCACCACTGACCCTGCTGGTCAGGCCACCGTGGAGGTTCTTGGCCACGCCTACCAGCGTGATGACTTCACCAATGTCACACCGAAGATCCTGGCCAAGGTCGGCCGCAACCTGCACAACCAATCCCATCATCCTCTGTGGCTCATCAAGGAACGAATCAAGTCGCACTTCTACAGGTACCAGTCCGAGCTCCTCTGGCCTCCTGGTGGCGGGCTGCGGGATTTAAGTTTATTTATATAGCACATTTAGAAAGACACAGTTGTCCAAAGCAACGCATAGAATAAATAAAACGCGATAAAAACACAAATGTAGTTAAAAATGACATCAAATTTAAAAAACAGTACTAAAATAGTATTGCAAATGGCATCAAATCAGTCAGGGTCAAAGGCCATAGAGAAGGGCAGAGATGAGCTGAGCAGCTCCTAGTAACCGAGCACTTAACCACCAGTCACCAGAGACAGCAGCTAAAAGCTATCGTTAAAACCACAGATTCGCTACTATGTAGGGTTTTAAAAGCGGATTGGAAAACCTCAAGGATATGATCCTCTTCCAGAAAGCCACTGATTGGGGGTGAACTGCCTGGTGAGTGTTTATTTTAAATAAGAAGGAGTTTAGAGATTGGCCTCGAGCACTCAGGATCCAGAGCAGCTTTCTAATCCGAGGTTAAACTGCAGCCTGTTTAAAATGCTCACGGACAGACTGCTGTTAATGAATGCTGATGGGATGGTGTTGTCGTGGCAGCCTCTACACCTGCCGGGGGAACCCCCTGTTCTCTGTCCACGATAACCTGAGCCCGGTCGTCACAGTGGAGCAGAACTTCGACAGGTCGGCTTCTGAATCTGCCCGAGTGGTGAAACGGTCAAACTGAGCTGTAGGAAAACACTCCTGTATTCATCCTTCTGGGTTCCACAGTTTGCTGATCCCGCCTGATCACCCCAGCAGGAAACAGGGAGACAATTATTACCTGAACAGGTGAGTGACCCGGCTCGCCCCCCCAACGCACCTGAAGCATCGAGCGTTGCTCCAATCACCGAACTGTGGCAGGGAAACGATGCTCCGCGCTCACACCTCCGCCCACCAACGGGAGCTGGTGCGGTCCGGCCTGGACGCCTTCCTGGTGGCCGGAGACGTCTACCGGCGGGACGAGATAGACACCAGTCACTACCCGGTGTTCCACCAGATGGAGGGAGTTCGCCTCTTCTCCAACCACGAGGTACGACCCCCCCCCCCCCCCCCCCCCCAGCAGCTACCTGCCCCCCACGTGTTGGCGTCATGCAGGGAGACACTCCAGATGTTTGTGGCGTTTCCTCAGCTGTTCCAGAAGGTGCAGAACAGCGAAGATCTGTCCCTGTTTGAGGCGGGCGGGCGGCGGACGCCTCACAAACAGGAAACGCACAGCCTGGAAGCCGTCAAGCTGCTGGAGTTTGACCTGAAACACACGCTGACCCGCCTGGTCACACACCTGTTCGGAGCAGGTGAGCGCCTCCCCAGACAGGAAGTGACATCAGAGGTTCTCCGCTCATTACTGCCTCCTGTCTCTCAGCTGTGGACGTGCGGTGGGTGGACTGTCACTTCCCCTTCACTCACCCCTCCTTTGAGATGGAGGTGCGGTTCCAGGGTGACTGGATGGAGGTGCTGGGCTGTGGCGTGATGGAGCAGCAGCTGCTGAACGCTGGTCAGGTCACACACTCACGCGGTCTTTTCTCCTCTCATTGTCTCAAAGGTGATTTACTGGTTAGCTGATTGTTGCCCTGAGCCTCATTCACAGGTGGGGGGGGGGGGTGTTGCCACCCGTCAGGTGTGTAACAAACAGAAAAATCTTGCTTTTCATTCTTTTTTCCCTGTTTGATTTCCTGGCTGATCACGTGACCGTGTGTGCATGCGTAAATGTGTGTTTCTGCCCTTGACACTGCTGCAGTGTTACAGTAGACACACTTCTCTCTCCTGCCCTCCTCCCCCTCTTCATTTCCACTGCGGCAGTGTCCGTTACCATGGAGACCACTCATTCAGCTTCCCGACACCATCCCATATTCACACATACAGACGCCAACAGTTTGTGTCTGTCTCTGTAATCCCCCCCTTCATCTCTGCGCTACTTAGCCCTGTCTTCCTCTCTTCCTCAGCCCCAACTAACACACACACACACACACACACCACACACACACACACCTATATGGGAAGGAAGGAGGAGAGGAAGGACAAGAGGAGGAGGAGAGGAAGGACAAGAGGAGGGGGAGAGGAAGGACAAGAGGAGGAGGAAGGAGGGAGGTGAAGGAGGGAGGGAGGACAAGAGAGGAGGAGAGGAAGGACAAGAGGAGGAGGAAGGACAAGAGGAGGAGGAGAGGAAGGACAAGAGAAGGAGGAGAGGAAGGACAAGAGGAGGAGGAGAGGAAGGACAAGAGAAGGAGGAGAGGAAGGACAAGAGGAGGAGGAAGGACAAGAGGAGGAGGAGAGGAAGGACAGAGGAGGAGGAGAGGAAGGACAAGAGGAGGAGGAAGGAGGGAGGGAGGAAGGAGGTGAAGGGAGGAAGGAGGGAGGGAGCGCTAATAAAACAAACAACTCAACACTTAGAAACCAGGCGTATGAAAGAGTGGTTACACTCACGACAACCTCATGTTAACATCGATATTTAGGCACAAACTGATTGTGTGTCTGCGTGTGTGTGTGTGTGTGTCTGCGTGTGTGTGTCTGCGTGTGTCTGTGTGTGTCTGTGTGTGTCTGTGTGTGTCTCCCAGGGGTGTCTTGGGTCAGCAGGTAGCATATGGGACTTGGTGCTAATGACCACACCTCCTCTCCAAAACTTAATTCACACACACGCTCACACCCCACGGGACTGGAGTGTGTGTGCGTGTGTGTGTGTGTGTGTGTGTGTGTGTATGATGGGGGAAGACTCATGAAATCTGATTAAAGTCGTGTTGGCGACAATTAACATCCTTCAAAGCCACAAGCCCTGAGGGGCTGTGTGTGTGTGTGTGTGTGTGTGTGTGTGTGTGTGTGTGTGTGTGTGTGTGTGTTTGGGGGTTCAGGTGGCTGCTTTCACTCCTAATCCCCCCCCTTTGAATAAATCATGTGACCCCCCCCCCAATCTGCCGGTCTCATTAAAGCTTGTCTGTCACATGGGAGCCCCCCCCCCGTCTCGCCCCTCTCTCCCCCTCTCTCCCCCTACCCCCTTCTATCCTCTGGGGATGGGGGGGCAGCTACGCTCACACCGCTAATGCTGTTTTCAGACGTGTTAAGCCACGCCCCCTTCCTCCGACCTCTGGCCTCTCCCTTGATTAACAGCTCCATCTACCACCAGTCTGATCGTCCTCACTGCATTTTCCCCCCATTTCTGCCAGTCGGGACAGTAACTGGTGACAGCTGGTGCGCACAGACACACACACACACGCGCGCACAGACACACGCACACACACACACGCGCGCACAGACACACCACACACACACGCGCACACACACACACACACAAAGGGCAGGACAAACATTTGTTTGTGCAGTGAACCATCTCAGTCCAACCTGCCTCCTTTATAACAAGCTATGGCACACTGCCCCCCCCCCACCATCCATTACCACTGAACGAGCGGTTGGTGACAGCCGGGCCAGTAGGTGGCGATACAGTCACATATTGGTCACATGGTCGGTGTTGGCGTGACACCGTTTGCTGCTCAGGCTTAGCTGGGAGCGGCTAGCTTTCCTCCAGACCGGTTTGGTTTCATCAGGGTTGCAGTTGGATCAGATTTGGACGTGTTGGACGTGGTGGACGTGTTGGACATGGACGTGTTGGACGTGGACGTGTTGGACGAGGCCTGCAGCTTCGCTGGGCTTTGCAGTTGTCACCACTAAAGTCGGTGCTGCCGTTAAAATTAGCAAGCTGCTAAAAATAGCTCCTGTTTCTTTGCTTTCTCTGAAGGAAACAGCCCCCCCTCCCTTTCTGCTCATCTTAGCCCCATTTGTCTGATTCAAAAAGACGTGATGTCATGTGGTCACGTGACCACCCACGCTGGAGGCCTGTTGACCGACATGTGACGGCCCGTCGGCCGCGGTGCTTTCAGGGACGCTCGGGCGGGCAGCGTTGTTTATCCAGCATTTGACTTGGACATCTCACCATTAGTCCTGGTTACCATGGTGACACGTTTGAGAATGACTGGGAACATCTTCAGGCAAAGACTGCCGTCGGTTTCTGATAGTTCTGATAGTCTGTTGTGATGTCACTTCCTGTTTGTCCCCCCCTCAACAAAGCTTCACGTTTTTGCTTTGATCATTTTAGTTCTAGAACAGCTGTAGCTAACTAGCGCAGGTTCTGTTACGCTTTCCTCACTTCTGCTGTTGAGATTCAGCAGAGGAGGAGCAGGAGAAGGTCAGGGTTGTTCCTCCCTGACAGGAACCAGAGCAGGAGCAAGCGCGAGGAGTCTGGAAACATGGCTCATGTTGGTGACCTTTAACAAAGGTCGCTGTCAGGGAGGCCACGATGAGCAGAAGGAAGAGGACATCATCATCATCACCTCATGTCTGAGGAACACCCACGGAGCTCCAGGAGGAGCAAAAGTCCTGAGGAACCATGATGGTTCCTGTTCCTGTTCATCTGACAGGTGACCGTGTTCAGAAGCTGCAGCAGCAATGGTGTCAGGAGATCTTTGACCCAGGAGGCTCCTGGGTCAGACCCAGACCCAGGAGGCTCCTGGGTCAGACCCAGACCCAGGAGGCTCCTGGTTCAGACCCAGCTCAGCAGAACGTCAGAGCTTCTCTAGCTAGCTCTTGCTGGGGCTGAGCTGGAGGAACCAGATGGACAGATGATAAAATGTGAGTCACCCTGTTGACAGAACCGGGCTGGCGTCTCTGTTCTGAACGTCCATGTGGGAGCAGAAGGACGGCGCGGTCACCAGCGTCTGAGGGTGGATTAATAATCTGTGAATCACCATCTGGTGACGTTTGAAATGTTCGGATTGGACCGAAGAACGCGGCGCTTGTGATGACGTCGCCAAAAACCAGCGAGCATCCAAAAACACCGAGTTGTGTGGGATTTGCAACCATGTGGAAGCTAATCTGGAAGAATGTGAGTGGGCCGAACTGACCTGGACACCTGCATCGGTGGCTCCGCCCACAACAGGAAGTGGAGCCACAGCTACGTTCGCCAACATGCTAACGCTAATGAACTTTGGGATCGTTTTTCCTGTAGAGCGCTAGTGTTAGCAGAGTGAGTGTGTTTGATTCTCGAAGCTTCTCGTGTCTGAAAGCTCTCAGATCCAGATGTGATTACAAAGCAGCTGTGCAGGAACGTGATTTTCCTAAGAGCTGGGATGTCTCTGGTGTGAAACCGGAGCCGCCGTGGTGCCGCGCCGGTCCAAACAGCCTCCAGTCATGAACAAAGATTATGAAAACAACATGAGCTGAAAGACTCAGCGCCTGTTATTGAGCCTCGCCGCTGAATTAGTAATGAGGACAACATAAATTATGCAGAGTGATTAGTAACCAGGCAACATGCGGCTTTACCTTTCCAGTTATAGATTAATGGAGCCGCAGGAGGGAAAACTGGGATTTGATGTCTGAAACGGACTTCCAGAGCCAACTGAAACCTGAGCTAATGGACATTAGCATGTCTGCTAAAGGATTGATTCAATAAATAATGATAGAAAGTAATGAAATTTCACCATAACAGAGGCTGCCAGATAAGAGCAGGAGCGGGTCTGAGTGGTGGGCTGATGGTCACGTGACCACGGAGAAATGTGGAGCTAATGTGTTAGCCAGAGTTAGCGGGATGAGTCCGGAGTGATGGGACGGGTCGGAGGAAAGAACCTTCCCCGTCACGTGACTTTATGAACCACGCGTGGCAGCTGCTGCCGCTCTAATGTGGCCTCATCTGCTGGTCCCGGCTCGATCCTGAACCCGATCCAAGAGCGTCTCCTGGCCAGAGACGAGCCGCCACGTTGTCATGAAATCCTTTTCTTCACTCGAAGGTCGTCAGAGGTCATTGAGGATGCAGCTCAGACACCAGCCTGGGCCTGTTTCCACCTGAGGTTCTGCTAGTTCCTGCAGACCTGTCCGCCCCTACTGGACCTCCAGTCCCTAAACCTCTCTCCCTTAACCAGTCTGGAGCTGGTCAACCAGGACACATAGTCCCGCCTCCTGCCCCAATATGACCCTGCTTCCTTTTGGGTTTTTTGCAGCTGGAGCAGGAAACAAGGTGGGCTGGGCCTTTGGTCTGGGTCTGGAGAGGTTAGCCATGGTCCTGTACAACATCCCAGACATCCGGCTCTTCTGGAGTCAAGACGAACGCTTCCTGAAGCAGTTCCAAGTTCAGGACATCCAGCAGCCCGTCAGCTTCCAGGTAAAGACCTCACACAAGGGTTGAGATGCTGGAATCAGAACCAGAGGGAGGGTGTGTGACGCTCGTCCTGCTGCTCTTATCGATGCGCTCTGGACCTCCAGGGGGACCAGGGGAGCACGGCTCATCCGCTGCCCAGGGTCAGTGGCCCTCTCCTGGGCAGGGACTCCAGGTCACTCCCCTGATCTCTCCACAGCTCCAAGATCAACAGGAAATGAGCTGTGAGGGTCCAGAGGGGGAAACACACACACACACACACACACTCTCACACACACACATACTCACACTCACACACACACACTCTCTCACACACACACACACACTGTTGAACCACAGCTGGTGAAGCTGGTGTTGAATTAATGTGCCTTGTGTGTGTGTGTGTGTGTGCGCGTGTGTGTGTGTGTGTGTGTGTGTGTGTGTGTGTGTTCAGCCTCTCAGTAAATACCCGCCGCTCCACAACGACATCTCCTTCTGGCTCCCAACCAACAGCCAGAAGTTCATAGAAAATGATTTCTACGAGCTGGTTCGGTCCATAGGAGGAGACCTGGTGGAGAAGGTGTCCCTGGTGGACAAGTTCCAGCACCCAAGGTAGGAACACACACACACACACACACACACACACACACACACACACACACACACACACACACACACGACCTCGGTGACCTTTCCCCTCCTCGTCTTCCCGTTGAAGCTGCAACACTTGGCAGCCGTCAGCTGAATTATTCAGGACGCTGTCGGAACGCTGCCATTGGAAGCTGCTGATGCTCAACAGATTCGGGTCAAACCCGATAAACCCGGATGGTCGCGGGTTCTGCTCCCGCTGCTCCCCCTGGGCCGGTTCTGGGGGGCCCGCCTTCTGGTTCCGACTCGGAAAACATCTGTGGCCGCTTTGATTGTTATGGACGTCTGAGGAAAGACGTTAGCATGAAACCAGTTTGTAGCGCGTGTAGAAGCTACAGATGGTCGTTTGTTCCATCCCCGACCCTGCACAATGTCCTCACTTCACTGGTAAAATCTGTTCTGCTCATCTCATGTAAACACACACGCTCACATATGGGTCGTGGGTGCGTTCAGACCTGGAGGAAGAGTGTGTGTTGTGTGTGTGTGTGTCACCAGGCCACAACAAACAGGCTCGCGTGTTCGTGCTTTTATTGTGAAAGGGTGAGCGGAAGTGCTGCTCGGTACCAATGATCCGAACTGTTGTCCCCGCCAGGACCGGGAGGTGGAGCCGCTGTTACCGCATCAGCTACCGTCACATGGAGCGGACGCTGACTCAGCAGGAGGCGCGGCTCGTCCACCAGCAGATCGAGCACGCCGCCGAGGCGGCGCTGGGGGTGCAGGGCCGGTACTGACCCGCCACAGAAGCCCCGCCCCCTCTGCTGTCTGTCATTAAACGCAATGTGACCATCAAAAACTGGTTTGTTGGCTCTTTATTTGTGCAAACGATGCTAACGCTAACGCTGCGGCGTCGTCACGATCGCTGTCGTCAGGTGACCTCATCTCTGTCACGTGACTAGGCTGCTAGCATTAGCCGTTATGCTAGCACTTCCAGACCTCGGGGGATTCTGGGAAGAACAAATCTGGAGGTGGAGAAGGAGCCGTTGCCATGGTGATTAATCCAGCTTGTTGGTTCCCCTCCCTGATCTCCACACCTGACCTCGGACACACACACGTACACACACACGTACACACACACACACACACACACATGTTTCCCTGTAGCTGGGTGTGATGCTAATGCTGTTAGCAACAATCATCTGAATGATGCTGGACTGTACAGATGTTCAGATGAACCAGATCGCCTTTGAGAGGGTCACAGACAGATGTTGAGACAAGATGGCCGCCACAGCTGTGTGAACCAGCTCTGGATGTTCAGCTCCTCCTCCTCCTCCTCCTCCTCCTCCTCCTGGAGGCCTGCAGAGGGACCTGTTGACAGATGTTTGCTCTTCATCAAGTAATGATCCGTATAAACGTCTTCATCCTCCTCCTCCTCCTCCTCACCTGGTGACAGACTGCTGCCTCATTAAAACATCTCCTCCTCTTCATCCTCCTCTTCATCCTCCTCTTCATCCTCCTCCTCCTCCTCCTCTTTCCTCAGACTGAAGAAGCTGAATCAGGATTAAAGATGAACAAATTGTGTTCAGAATCAATAAACTCCATCTATGAGCGATGAAGATGATACTTTAGTTCTGTGATGATCCACAGGAGACTCTTCATCATCAGACTCTTCATCATCAGACTCTTCATCATCAGACTCTTCATCATCAGACTCTTCATCAGCAGCTCTGGTCTTCAGGCTTTTCCTGACCTCACTGGGATTAGACTGCTGTCATCAGGGAGCCTCCTGGCAGGGTAGAGGAGGATCCTCCTCAGCCTCCTCTTCCTCAGCAGCCTCCTCAGCCTCCTCCTCCTCTCCTCCCCCTCCTCCTCCTCCTCAGCTCCTCCTCTTCCTCTTCCTCCGCCTCCTCAGCCTCCTCTTCCTCCCCCTCTTCTTCCTCCTCTCCTCCTCCTCCTCCTCCTCCTCCTCAGCCTCCTCTTCCTCCCCCTCCTCCTCTCCTCCTCCTCCTCCTCCTCTTCCTCTTCCTCCTCCTCCTCCTCCCCCTCCTCTTTCTCCTCCTCCTCCCCCTCCTCTTCCTCCTCTTCCTCCCCCTCTTCTTCCTCTTCCTCCCCCTCCTCCTCTTCCTCCCCCTCCTCTTCCTCCTCCTCCTCAGCCTCCTCCTCCTCTTCTTCCTCCTCCTCCTCCCCCTCCTCCTCAGCCTCCTCCTCCTCCTCAGCAGCCTCCTCTTCCTCAGCAGCCTCCTCAGCCTCCTCCTCCTCTTCTTCCTCCTCCTCCTCCTCAGCCTCCTCCTCTTCCTCTTCCTCAGCCTCCTCCTCCTCTTCCTCCTCCTCTTCCTCCCCCTCCTCTTCTTCCTCCTCCTCCCCCTCCTCTTCCTCCTCCTCCTCAGCCTCCTCCTCTCCTCCTCCTCCTCCTCCCCCTC